>NC_056752.1:12767500-13067500 GCF_018687715.1 Carya illinoinensis
ATATATTTTTTTTCTATGGAACTCTTAAATTTTAATTTTTATGGGACTCTAAATTTTAAACCATATGATCCATATTACGTCTCTTTCTATGAAACTTCAATTTTAATTTCTATGGGACTTTAAAATTTGAAAACAATTTAATTTTAGAGATGTTGATGCTTATCGACCAAGACTCATAATATAACCATGAAAGTGGTTGATCAACAAACAGGCTAGATAAAGGATAACAGGTGGGCAGGCACCTACGGTCCTACACCCAGTCTACCTTACCCCACATCAAGCAGACAAGCCATCCGCAACGCATCAAGCAGGCGGGCGGCAATTTCTTTAAATAAGAGATAACACGTGGGTGGGGCTTGGGTGCTGATTCCCACCCGCCGACCCATATATTTCATTTTAAGAAAATAATATATATTAAAAAGTGTTGAGGAGAGTTGTGAATAGTAATAAAAAGTATGTAAAAAGTAATAATAAAGTAATAAATAATAATAAAAAGTAGGTAAAAAATAATAAATAGTAAAAAAAATAAGTAAAAAGTAATAATAAAGTAATGAATAGTAGTGAGAAGTGTTGAAGATACTTCAACACCCAAACACACTTGGCCATATTTCTACCCCCCATGTCTCTCGAATCTCTTTTTGGCTATATGAGTCTCTTGTCTTCACTCGTCGTTGCATCATCACCATTGTCATCGCTCACTTTCCACTCTTGTTCTAACTTTCTCTAGTCTCTTCAAAATTCTAACTTCTCCCTTGTTCTCCGTCATTGTCATTCGCTCACGTCTCCATCGTCATAGTTTGTGCAGTCCATCGCCCTCATTGTTCCGACTTCTTATGAAGGCCCACGAACACAGGTGGGCGGATGACTTGTAAGCTATCTGCTCGATATTCGGGCGGGGTCACCCCTCTACAAGATGGGGACGGGGTCGAGGACCAAACTTGCCTTGCCCCCATCTGGGGGTGCTGGCTACCCGCTTGCTAGGAGCGGGAAGTACCCCTAGAACAAATGTAGGAAAAAAAATATTATAGAAAATAGAAGGAAGAAAAAAAGAGAAACCTAAACGCACAGTTTTGAAAGAAAAATACTTTAATCATATGAATTACACGAAAACATTCCTTTCAGTCGTGTGCCCATGGAACCGGGACTCTGCTCCGTCTCCCACGTATAAAACGAAGTCCACTTTCTTAGATCCTCCATGGCAGCCTCCCATGAATCAAAGTACTGCACATACGCCACGAGGAGACAGATTGATAGACCGAGAGATAAAGAGGTTTGTTTCTCAGATCTCAATTAATGATCGTTTCACGTTTCGCTCGTTGACTTTTCTGCCCTCATATCATATGACACAAACCCTTGCGGCTTGTGCGAAGTATTTCAGTTTTTCTCATGCATGCATCCTGTTGTTTCTTCATCGAATCGACTTTTTTTTCTGGCTATTCATATATTAAGTTCTTTAACTATCAATTTTGGTGTTATTCGAAGTTCTTGTTTTTTCTTTCAATTGCTTAATATTTCAAAAAAATATGACACATTTTTCCCTGTGGATCTCTGTTCTTTTTTTTTTTTTTTTGGAATGGTGGTATCAAGACAAGTGTTCATCGCATAGACGTAAAATGTGTATACAGAATCTTATGCTATGTTCGCTTTTGTCTTCTTCTTCTACACAGTTTAATCCCCTTCGCAAGTTTTTATCTTGAAGGAGCTCGAACAGAAAAAACATGAAGGCCAACGCGACGACTTCGTCCGTGAAATTCTCAGCAGAACCAGAACCTGAAGCAGAGGCAGAAGTCAGTCCCTCCTCCCCTTCCATCTCAGCTCTTGAGGCACTTTCTGTACACCTGATCTCTGGGCTGGGCCTGGGTCTGGCCCTTCTGCTGGCCAACAATGTCTACTCCGTCAACCTCGTCTCTCACCCTTCTCTCACTCTCCTACTCATCTCTGTAAAATTTCTTTCTTATCATGCTTCTGTTTGTTATATATTTTTTCTTTTGTTTAGTTTTTGTTATTTTAGTTTTTTGTTTAATTAATCAGGTTATAGAGTGCCCAATTGTGATTCTTCTCTATAGTCGGCACCGAAAGAATCGTGAAGAATGCTCGGTAAAGTTTACATTTTTTTCTCGTCTGTTTGCTTACCGTGAAAATGTGGGATTTTTTTTTTTTTTTTGAGTTATATGTTATTTAATAATTTTAGTTTCCAGGAATGAAGGCTCTGGTCAATTGGACCAAATGGATGTGCTAGGTTCAGAGCAGTGGATTTATTCATAACTTGAATCAATTTTTTCCTCATTATTTTCTCAGTAAATAACAGTTTTTTTTTTGTTATCTAATGTCTTGTATTTATACTGAGAGTTTTTTTTCCTTAAATTTTTCACTCACGACTTCTCTTTCTCAGTACTTGAAAGCCGTGGGACGAGGGTTAGTTGGACTTCCTGTTGGTTAGTATTTTGTTCCCCACAATGTCTTTAACTCTTGACATGTGTGTGATTAGATTACGAACTAAATGTCCATCACTTCATGGCCTTGGTAATCGAAATCAATGTTTTTAAGTAGTCTGGGTCATCCCAGGTAATGTATAACTCATGCCGTTATGCTGGAAAAATTTTGGCCATGGTTTTCACTATTCATGCTTTTGAGTCATGTCGAGGTTGGCCATGCTTTTGAGTTAGTTTAAGAGGTTGTGCATTATATTTAAAATTTTATCCACTTTGGTCATGCTCATTAGATATTATTCACGATAATTGGAAATCTACTTGACAATTTGTGGAGAATCTAAATATATTGTAAGTGGAATAGTGATATCATCTACTATTGTCATCCTTGTTTTTTGAAAACGAGACCTGATCTCATTAGAAATAGAAATAGTTTGTAACAGTGGACTCTATGAAGGCCATACAGGCATAGAGTTCTACGATTACATCATTTCGTTAGTTACAACAGAGACAATACATAATGGACATAATTCAATGTCATAAACATCATCTGGGCGCTCTAGTGCAGCTTTTGCAAGTTGGTGGGCTGCCTTGTTTGCTTCTCGATAGACATGCGATGTATTCCATCTGGCACAAGAATTCAGTATTTGTCTTGCATCTCCAATTAGGCATCCTCCCATTCTCCAATCCACACCTTGGTTTAGTAGCAAGTCCACCACCTGTTTTGAGTCTCCTAGGCAGACTTGTGCCAGTCTTAGCTCTTTGATAAACACAGTTGCTAGCATTAGACCATAAGCTTCAGCATCAAAAGGCCTTCCCATGAGTGATCTTTGAGCATGGAGAGCACCAATGGCTTGGCCTTTGTGATCTCTTATCATAACACCTATCCCAATTCTCCCCTCCCCTGGTTTTACAGCTGCATCCCAATTAACCTTGAAGTGATTCTCGGCTGGCTTTGTCCACTTGTGTGTCCCTGCTGGAAACTTAATACTATCCTTACTCGAGACTTGGAGACCATCTTTGTATGATGCAAGTTCTACTATGGCCTATTGATAAACCCTGGTGGGATGCTTAAAATGTTTGCCATGAAGGAACTCATTCCTCCTATTCCAGATTCCCCTCAGTGTAACAGCCACTTCCTCAAGCTCAAAGGTGTCGAGAGTCTCCACTAGAGTAGACCAGATGTCAAAAAATGGATCACTATGGCATGTCACCTTTTGAACTTTCTTACTGCCTTGATTCCAAACGTCCTGAGCAGCACCACAACCCTAGAAGGCATGACCCGATGCCTTTGGAGCCTGTTTGCAGATAGTGCATAAGCTGTCTTCCATTATTTTTCTTCTTTTCAAGTTGGCAAAGGTGGGGAGTGGTCTTTAGCTTCCATAGTCTTCCACACTTGTTTGTCTCGAGGTCTACATGATGGTTCCCCTTCTTGCTCTATTTCCATTTTCTTGTGGAGGTGATAACCACTTTTAGCTGAAAATTGGCCATTGGCGGTGGGCTGCCACACCATTCTATCCTCTCTCTCTCCAAAACAAATGGGAATTGCTTTGATTGCCTCAATCTCTTGTGAAGAGAATAGTTCCTGAAGGAGGGAATCCTTCCATGTTTTGAGGGTCAGGTCAATGAGGTCACTTACTTTTTCACACCAACAATCTTCTTCTCGTGGGGTAAGGACCTTGTTAGAGGGTAAGGATGGTATCCAACCATCAAACTAGATGTTTACATTATGACTCCACATAAGTCCTTTCTTTAGTATCTCCAAACCTGCATGAATACCTCTCCAAGCAAAGGAAGGTCTTGATCCCAATTGTGCATCTAGCAATCCACCTTGACCAAAGTATTTCTGCTTGAGGATCATAGCTACTAGAGAGAATGGGTTTTGTTGGATTCTCCAGCCTTGTTTGACAGCAATGCTATTTTGAAGCTCCTAAAGTCTCTAAAACCAAGGTCTCCTTTGTTGTTGCCAAGCTGTTTCCAATTGATCCATTGTATTTTGGAGGTGTCCTCATTGTAGCCCCACCAAAATTTTTTGAGTAGCTGATTTAGTTTCCTCATGATTGAGTCTAGTAATAGGAAGATGCCCATGATATACGTGGGAATAGCCTGCAGAACTGCTTTGAGTAGGACCTCCTTCCCTGCAGCAAAGAGATGCTTTGTCTTCCAGTTTGCAATTCTAGCCCATGTTCTGTTGATGAGGGATTGAAATGCTGCAATTCTGGCTCTCCCCACAAAGGCAGGAAGCCCCAGGTACCTTTCAAAGGAGCCAGTTGTTTTGACCCCTGCCAGTTGCAGTATCTGGGCCTTTGTCTCTCGCTTAGTGTTCTTGCTAAAGAAAGCTAGTGATTTTTCTTTATTTAGTACCTATCCCGAGGCCTTTTCATATACAGCTAGTATATTAAGCATGTTAGAAAGTTCCTCAGGGGTTGCTTGGCAGAAGAGGAGACTGTCATTTACAAAGAAAAGGTGATTCACTATGATGGGGCCTCTTCCTACTTGGGCAGGTGTTATATCTTTGCACTGTTCACCTCAATGTAGTAATGATGTGAGTGCCTCAACACACATGATGAAAATGTAAGGGGACATAGGGTCACCTTGTCTAAGGCACCTTAAAGCATACAATTTTTGTTGTGGCTCCCCATTAACAAGAATTGAGTAGGAGACTGAGCTAAGGCAGTTCTGAATAAGCTGGATCCATTGCAGGGAAACCCCATTTTTGACATGATTGCTTCCATAAACATCCATTCTACCCTATCATAGGCCTTGCTCATATCTAATTTGAGAGCCATGCACCCTCTTTTTCCTTTCATTCGTGTGCTCATGGAGTGAAGGACCTCATATGCTACTATAATATTATCTGAAATGAGTCTACCAAGTACAAATGCACTTTGATTGAGGGATATGAGCTTAGGAAGGATGGCTTTCAACCTGTTAGCAAGAGTTTTGGACACTATTTTGTACAATACATTGCATAAGCTAATAGGTCTGTACTTAACCACTTTTTTTGGACTTTTAACTTTGGGGATGAGGGAGATATAGGTGTCATTTACCTCAGTGAGAGAGCCACCTTGGTTTAGGACTTGTAGAGCAAAATTACACACCTCGTCGCCTATCAACTCCCTATGCTTATGGTAGAAATAAGCTGGGAATCCATTAGGACCAGGGATCCTAATGGATTCATTTGAAATACAGATGCTTTGGTCTTCTCGGGTAAATGGATTCAGAAGCCATGCTTTCATCTTAGTATTCAGGGTAGTATCCAAAGCATACAAACATTCCTCAAAGTTGGAGGGGTAAGAAGTGGTAAAGAGGGATGAGAAGAAACTTGTGAAGACATCCCCAATGGCTTCTTGCTCAATTATCACCCTCCCATGTGGGTCCTCAACACTTCTGATTGTGTTTATCTTCCTTCTCTGACTAGCCTGTAGATAGAAATATTTGGTGTTCCTGTCTCCAAGTTTCATCCAATGTTGCTTTGCTCTTTGGTGCCATTTCATTTCCTATGTTGCCAATAAGAGCTCCACTTCCTTCTGCATCTGTTTCATGGTTGCTAGATGGTTCCCAGTGCCAATGTTTTGGAGGTGACTGATTTTGTCCAAAGCCTGTGTGATAGGCTTGTGGCTATTCTGGTTGTTATTCTGGTTCCATTGCCCCTTTGACATTTTTCAAGTTTTTGCCTCATTGAACTGGCTTCTCCACCTCCCAAGCTAACTCCCTTCCATGCATCTGTTACTACTTGCTGGCATCCCTCTTGTAAATCCCAGGCAGCCTCATATCTAAACCATACCCCTCTCTTTCTTCTCCCATTGACTGGGTTATGTTTGTTAATACAGAGGGACAAGTGATCAGAATTTATGGCAGCTAGGGCAGTACATGTAGTAGAGCTGAACAACTCATTCCATTTCTTGTTGGCCATGGCTCTATCTATTCTCTCTTTGGTAAACTCGCTGCCACTCCTGTTGTTTGACCAAGTAAACTTCTATCACTGGGAATGGAGGTCATGGACGCCACAAGTTTCAACTACTTGTCTGAAAGCTTCTATTTGTTTGTATGGTCTGCTGGCTGCCCCTTGTTTTTCCTTCTGGTGCAGAATTTTGTTGAAATCTCCTGCACACATCCATGCCATGGGAGTGGGGTTTAAGCATCTCAAGTAATTGCCAACTACTACTTCTTTTTGCTGTTTCTGGGTGCCCATAAAACCCTGTAAACTGCCATATGTGCCCATTCTCCTCCTCCTTTATTAATGCACTAATATACCAACGGGTGTAGTTAATGATTCTAACATTCCAGTCTTCTTTCCAAAATGGGGCAATCCCTCCACTGAGATCCATGTTGTCCACTGCAAAGCATCCATCCAGTTTCAATCTTCTTCTAACATCCTCTAATTGTTGTTTTCTAGCCTTAGTTTCCACAAGGAAAACTAGAAAGGGACACTTTTCCTTAGTTAATTTCCTAAAGATCCTAATTGACTGAGGGTTCCCAAGCCCTCGACAATTCCACACTAAGATGCTCATTGGTGTTGGCAGGGCCGATGATGCCATTAAACTGTGATCTTCATGGTTTTTTCCTTGTCTCTTGAACCTCTTAGTGTCACTTTCCTTTTCCTTATTATTTCTTTTACAGCCCCTTCTGTTACCTGGCCTTTGGGAGATGTTTGTAATGTCATCCAGTGCCTCCTTCCCAGTGTCTCCTACATGGGAGTCCTTTTCTCGAGCATATCTTTTCCATTTTCTGGTTTTATGGCCTTCAGACCTCGTGGTAGGTTTCTTCCATACTTCTTTGCCAGGTCCCTTTCTATTATCTAGACCCTCCCTAGTTTCCTGGCCCTCATGAGGTCCCAATGAGTTATCCAAAGTTGCTTTTAGGGGGACATGCTATGTTGACTTTTTCAGGGTCTACTTCCACTTTTGTGTTGTTCAAAGGGGCTAGAATCCCATTGTCAATGGCCAGTATGGAAACCTCGTATGAATGTGGAAGTTGACTTACATGTTGCTCTTTAGTGAAGGTCTCGAGGTTAATACCTGGCATATTTTCATTGGTTGGTATCTTCTTTGTTGACATTTGGCCCTTGGTTCCTTGATAGTCATTTTCCAACTTTCCCGCTGAAAACACTTCCTTCAATTTCACTGACATTTTCTGCTTGACAGCATGGTTGCTCGGCATGGGCTCTTCTCTGTCACCTCACCCCCTACCTGCTTCCTACTCTCCTTGGTAGTTGTTACCACCATCAGAGCCACTGTTAAAACCGTCATTTGGTCCACCCTTGGAACCACCATAATTACGGATATTAAAAATATTTGTGTGCATGGATTGTGCACGGAGCCAGGGACCAAATTGTTGTGAGGCCTGTTCTTCCCCTTGTTGCTCGTAACGTAGCCTATTGCAGTTCTTCCCTTTATGATAAAGAATACCACAATGAAAGCAAAAGTTATGTAGTCGCTCGTATTTGAAGGGAATCCAATGTTCTTGGTCTTCAAACATCATCCCTTTCCCCTTAACAGGGTTTTGTGGAGGTCCACAGCCACCCTCACCCTCAAACATCGACCCCAAGCACGTCCATCTAGCTCAGCTTCAACCCGGATGACATGCCCAATAGAGGCTGCAAATTGTTCTCCAACTTTCTCGTTCATGGTGGCTAGGGGAAGTTTATGTAGTTGAACCCAGAACGGTTCGTAGCGAAACTTTAAACCATTTATGGAAACTGCGTCATCGATCTCTTGCAGTGTTAACAAACTCCTGTCAAAGAACCACAATCTGCCACTAAGGAACTTCTCTTTATCCTCCAGTTTCTGGACTTCTATTAAAAAAATCTGATCTCCTATCTCTTTGAACCTTACCTAGCCCTCCAACCTCCATACTTGAGACATAGTGACTCTGAATGCCTCACTACTGACATTCTTCTCAGACAGGGCCCTTCCCATGATACAGTGTTTCCCTTTCTTGTCCCGTTCCTTAAACCCTTGCTGCTTCACATGGAAAGGAGAGCTTTCTTCTGTTGATTACCACAGTCTCTCCCAGCGTTTGGCCAGGTCCTCTGCCACCATTGCTTCACGATCACAAAAAGAAAACACAAGACTCACAGGGTGTGAGACGTTAAGGCCTTAGAAGAAACCAAGGCATTGGAGCCTCACTCTGTCTCACAAGAGAAGAGAAGGCACTTCCAATCCAGAAACTAATAATTATCATCCTTGTTTAGAACTATTGTTTTTTGTGGTAGAGCAGACATATGAACACATTGTGCACAATATATAATCGTTACTGAAACATGTATCCTGTAATTGGTATCACATGTTCATTTCAATTATTTGAGGACCAATCTAGTTTAATTAACTGAGTATTTGTGTAGATAAGGTTGTAGCATTTACTCTTCCCCACCCACATTGTGCACAATATATAATCGTTACTGAAACATGTATCCTGTAATTGGTATCACATGTTCATTTCAATTATTTGAGGACCAATCTAGTTTAATTAACTGAGTATTTGTGTAGATAAGGTTGTAGCATTTACTCTTCCCCACCCCCCAACACCACGCATTGATAAATGGGTTGTATCTTTAGCATGCTATAATATTTGGAAGGGAAAACATACACCAGGAAGACACATAACTGCACCTATGCAAAGATTATGTATCGTTTTGCTACTGCTTACTTGCCTAGGCTGGTGCTTCAGTAACTGGACAATAAACCTTATTAAGGTCATGTTAAACTTGCCTAGATAAGGCACTATCCATGATGGCTTTGCAAGGGAAAAAAGGAAATATCATATGTTGTGTTTCTGCTATGTAGGGGCTCTAGTAAATTCTTTGGGAGCTATTGCATTGGGCGCACCTGTTGGCACTCAGTATGTGATTAAGGGCTGAAATAGACTTCTTTTTTTTCATCAGAATACTTTTGAGAATTTAAGTTACTTTTCCATAAATATATATATAAAAAAAAAATCTTGAAAATAGAAGTTTCATCTTAGGTTGGATGGAATGGTTTCACACACTTCTGTTCCTTTCTGAAACAACAATTTTCTTTCCCATAATCATCACCATCTGGTAAAATCCACCCATCTCTTTTTTGGAATATTTTTTTTTATGTTCCAAACTTCTAATGAAAACACAATGAAACCCCATTGTGTTGGATATTCAGCTGGAATTATTCCGAAATTCAAAGATAAGTCTTGACTGTTCAACCCCAACTGTGAGTTATGTTTTCAGTACTTTGAAGACTGAATATATCTAAATGATCCTTCTATCAAACCTATTTCAAATTTGATAACCTATGGACTCTTCCTCTTCAGTTGGTTGTTATGAATATTTAGTTATATCGCATGCTATGTGTTGATTTTATACCACTCTTGTTGGACACAGATACTTTTTAACGACCATTTACTGGTCTCTGATGATGTCATTGTTCACTGTAAGTATGAAATATGCTTCCCTGCTTTACAGTTTCAACATTATAACATTTCAGAGTATTTGGATTGGAATTCCTTAACGTTTTATTAGACCTAAATATATGTGTTCTATTCTTCTTAAATATCTGATTATTATCCTTTTGTTCAAGGTAAATAATAAACAACTTTAGAAATACAATACCATTTACATGCTAGGAATTGCTCTTTTCCTCAACTCACTACTGGTCTGTTCTAGTTCTCATAGGACTTGTATATTTTCATTTTAATCATGCTTTGCCTCTTACATATTCAATACTTTTTTGGTTTTGGCAGATTGTGCCTGCTGTTTCTGTATTTGGTTCATCGTGGAAGGACTGGCAACGGATATTTGCACAAACAAAGTTAGTTTCCAATCACTATTCTTTTTTTAAACCAAGTCAGCCAGTGGGGCTTACATTTTCGTTTTTATAACTGGGATAAATATTTGATAATGGAAACTTCTATTCTGTTAGTTGTCGGCCAATTGGATCTTTAGATTTTATGATTTGCCTACCAGCACATGGAGCTATTATTGGAGCTTGGCTTGGGGCTTGGCCAATGCCGCTTGATTGGGAAAGGCCATGGCAGGTGCTACATCCCTTTTTATTCCTAGTTTACTACTTCAAACATTTATATTTGAATAGTTGATTAGCATTAGTGATCGTCCACACTCTTCATATCATCGTATCTGATTCAGCTGCATATATGAAAGTGGCCCGTTCTGGTTGAGAAAATGGAAAATTCTTTATTTATAGGAATTTACTGTTCAGGAATTAGGTTAATGCCTTCACATCAGTTTGGAATTGATCTTGGTGCTAACCTTTCGTAGTGAGTCTTACACGAGCGATTGATTCATGAGTCAAAAGAAGGGTGAGATAATTAATTAGCGATAGCTACAAACAAGGTTCTTCTGCTTATCCTTGAAATAGTTTGAAGGGATCATTCACGGGCAGTAGGGGTAGCAATATGTTACACGACTCGTTAATCCAATACGAACACGATATGATAATAGCAGGCTAGGGTTTAGTCTTAATGGGTTCAGGTCAAAACGGGTTGACCCGTTAAGACACGATTGCTTAATGGGTTGATAACGTTTTGACTCGTTATAACACGTTAAGAAAGTTAAAATTACAATTATACCCTTCTACCCAAAAGTAAAATTGTTAGAATTTTAATTTCGATATTTTTATTGTTTAGATTGTAATTTTGGACTTGTAATTAATTTTATAATTGTTATAAACATTGTGATTTTAACATTTATAAAAAATTATGTTAAATTTAATCAAGTCAAACAGGTTAATTTCAGGTCTATTCAGTCCATTTACATAAACACTTTAAAATGGATCATATTGTGTCGTGTAAACCTATTTTGTAATATTTACTAATGGGTTAAAACGGGTTAACACGACACGACACGTTATGTTAATGGGTCGTGTTAGGGTTTGAGATTTTGACACAATAAACTTAACGGGTTGGGTTAGGGTTTATCTATATAGTATAATATAGGGGTGTCAAATCGTGTTAACGGATTGTGTTCGTGTCGTGTCAAAGCATATATATTATACTATATAGCTCAACTCTAACCCAACCCGTTAACCTTATCGTATCAAAATCTCAAACCCTGACACGACCCGTTAAAAATAACGGATCGTGTCGTATCAACCCATTTTGACCCATTAATAAATATTACGAAATAAGTTAACACGATACAATACGACCCATTTCAAAATATTTATTTAAATAGGTTAAAAAGGTCTGAAATTAACCAGTTTGACCTAATTAAATTTAGCATAATTTTATATAAATTTAAAAATCACAATATTTATAATAAATATAAAGCTAAATATAAGTCCAAAATTACAATCCAAATAATAAAAATATCGATATTAAAATTCTAACAATTTTACTTATAAGTATAAGGGTATAATTGTAACTTTAACTTTCTTAACATGTCATAAGGGTTATAACGTGTTATAATGGGTTGACCCGTTATCAACCCGTTGAGCAATCATGTCTTAACGGGTCAACGCGTTTTGACCCGAACCCGTTAAGACTAAACTCTAATCCGCTATTATCGTATCGTGTTCGTGTTGGGTTAACGGGTCGTGTAACATATTGCCACCCCTAGTATAATATACATGCTTTGACACGACACGAACACGACCCGTTAACACGATTTGACACCCCTACGTCGGGCAGATATATCAGTTTATTGAGAGATTGACTTCATAGAAGGGATCACGAGTTTGGGATACTTTTGAACTTGCGTGTTCTTTATTTTAGTAACTTTAAAATCGTGGTCTTCAACATGGAGAATTAAAATGTTGTGATGCTCTCTGTTTATGTGGTTTATTACTTCTCAATTAATATATTTTAAGGTTTGTTAGATGTTTGCTCAACTAGTCTGTTCTCAAACTGAATAGTTTAGTTCCATTTGCTCAATTAATTTGGGTCATTGTAATGCATTCTTATCGAGGTTTGGAATGATTTTATGTCATGATGCAGGAATGGCCAATTTGTGTGAGTTATGGAGCAATGGCTGGGTACCTAGTTGCCATAGTGGTGTCGTTCAGCCTTATCCTTGTGCGTGCAAGTTTTCAGCATGACAAACGAGACTAACAAGCAAGTCTTCTATTATTGCTACCTTAAAAGGAAAATATATGCATTTCTGGAAATGTTTATTTTTACTCTGACAGGCTATACTTTTTAGTTTTTTCCCTTGAGAGTTATTACATTTCCACTGTACTAGGTTGCAAAGCAGTGAAAATTATAGAGATAAAGATAGTTTGTGGTGTATAAAAGCCTGCTGTAGCATATTTGTCAATTTTGCCATCTTATAAGCGTATTAGATAAGCAAATGTGAGCTTAGTCATGGACTTGACTTTTCACAGAATGCCTTGGTAATCAAGTACTGGAAGAGCTTTAATATTTAGGGGCAAGGAGGAATGGGTCCAGACTCCTGATCATCCCTGTTGAATAGATATATTCACTCTCTTGGAGCCATTCATTTGCATCAATCCAATCCTTCCTTTGAAGTTTTCTTTTACACTAATACGAATCCTTTGACAACGATGGAAGATGTTCTGCTGTTGCCAACTGCATAATACTCTGTCCATTTTTCTATCCTCTTGGTGTTTTTTAACTGATTGATGTTACATTGACCAAGTTAGGCTTGGGTTCCGTAATACCATTGACTATGCGTCCTTTAGCATAAAAAATTAAATTGACCAAATGAGGCTTAGGTGCAACTGTAGCACCCATCATCTAAACTTGGTGAAATTGATTGGTTTTTGCTGAGAAGGGCGCCACAGGCTTTTAGTGTACGAGTTCATGCAGAACAAGTCTCTGGATACTTTCCTTGTCCAAACCGAAGATGAAAAGTTGGTAAGAAAACTGTTGAGTTGGGAGTCTCGATTCAACGTTGCTCTTGGCACTACGAGGGAAATCACATACTTTCACGAGTGTCGAGATTGCACTGTCCATTGTGATATAAAACCAGAAAAGTGAAAACACTCTTGGATGAGAAATATACTGAAAAAGTCTTAGACTTGGGTCTTGCAAAGCTAGACCACATGCATAGAACCATGACAGGAGGATCTTTATCACTATCACTATGAAGCAAATTACAAAATTAGAAGAAAACAGAATATAGACTACAGGCCTATAAAAGGAAGATCTTTATCACTATGAAAATCTAGCAGAGATGGGGGGATTGTGATAAGGGGAATACTTCCACAGATATTGTTGGAAGTTGTCCATTGCGCAATAGAATATGTGCATAAATTGGGACCTCATGTATTTTACTAATATTCTAGCTTTCAAAAGACTATAATAGGAATCTAGTATCCCTGGCTATGGGCTCTATTGTCCAATCTGAAACTTTTTCTGGTTCCTCAATTTCTTGGATTCCTACTCGGGAGCCCCCTCCAATTGTAAGCTTCTTGATCAGATATTCTTTTGCCTCTTTTATGTCTATATAAAAAAACGTGGCTTCACCTTGATTCGGGTTTTGACTTCTTATGAAACTGGTTACAGCAAATTTTAGAGAACCTTCTTTTGATCTGCAGGTTGCCGCTGCTATGCTACATGTGTATCTTACAACCACATCAAATGTTAATAAAAAGTGGTCTTTTGGTGTAGGCTTCCAATTATGAGGTTTAGTAAATTGTTTATTGCCCCAAGCATTACAATGATCTTTGTATATCTTAAGAAACCTAGGCACAAAGGTTCCTATAATTGGGTTGATTGACTCGTGGACAATTTGGTTTCTCAAATGCCAGATATTATCCATTGCCAGAATGGCAAACAGTTGAAACCGATGGCTTTAATTAATAGGGAAGCTGAGAAATTTGGAGGGAGATAAAATGCATTTGATCCAATTACTAATGCCAAGATCAGCAAAGTAAGAGATGTTTAGAGACCAAGGCGATTATCTCCATAGAATTCTGTTAAAAGAGCACTTTAAGAACAAGTGGTTTGGTGTTTCTTCATCCGTGTTATAGATTGGAGCAGCATTGGTCCTCATTAAAGGGAAGAACGTTTTTCAACAAGGACTTGGTTGGAAAGATATTGCATAGAATTTTCCAAACGATAAACTTTAATATATCTTGGATTTTTAGTTTCTAGAGATTCCTCCAGATCGGATGGAATGGGGGATTGCTAATTGTTTTGAGTTTAGGGTAATAGCTGCATAATTTCCCCAATAAATGATTAACCCATATTGGTATATATGTCTCTAGTGGAATGAAAATAGCTTTGAGCAAGTGGTGGTTTTTGGATTTTGTTCACAGGATCTTGGTGAAAATGTCTTGTAAAAGAAGGGTATTCCAACATCTTGGCTCTTCTAAGGTTAACTCAAAAAATGATACGGAAGTATCCTTATAGATGGTTTCAGATTGAGATAAAGGTTGGAAGGAACTTTGTATAAGAATCCAAAGATCAGCCTAGACTTTTGTGTTGGTGCCATTGTTAATTTATAAGGAAGTATTATTTTTGAGCAAGTCTCTGTCTTAGTAGTCCTTTCCAAAACCAAAAATCAAAAGGTTTGGAGATGTTACTAGGAAAAAGGAGTTTTCAATTATTTTTCCGAGAGTATTTGCTTCCAGATAGCTTGGCTTCCATTGATTTGTTGCCACCCTATTTTGCACAGAAGAGCTTTATTGAATTGGAATGTCAGTTTTAAGCCAAGCCCACTAGCTGATTTTAGATGGCAGATGGATTTTCACGATTTTGAAGTGAAATTGTGAGTTTTTGTAGGATGAAACCCCCATCAAAGCATTTATTTTGGGATCTACAGGGAGGACATTATGTAAAAGGGTATGAAACTCGCCACTGATCCAATAAGGATGGCTCTACCAGCTTGTGATAAAAGTTTAAATTTCTACCCTGGTAGATTTTGAGAGATTTTTTCTTGGATTTATGCAAAATGAATTCTTTTATAGACTTTGAAGGAGAGAGGAAGTTCTAGGTATTTGATCTTGGATGAGGCACTTTTGAAATTAATCTCTTTCACTTCTCTTATGGTTTGAGGCAAGGTATTATTGATAAATTGTATTGAGGATTTTCCAGTATGAACTTTTTGACTTGACCAAGAGGAATATCTTTATAAGCAATTGAGAAAATTTAGGCATTTTGGGTTGAAGCTTTTCCAAAGAGAATAATATCATCAGTAAATAGAAAATTAGTGAGGGTAGGACCTTGTTTGCTAATGCTTATACCTTTTAAGTCTCCTAAACTTTCCTCTCTACAAATGAGCCGAGTGAGTACTTATGTGCTAATGACGAAGAGAAAGGGAGATAATGGATCCCTTTGTCTTAGTTTTTTAGAGAGGTGAAAAATACCTTGAGGATTCCCATTTATGACCATTGAGTAGGAAACAGTAGAGATTAGTTCTCTAATACAATTGATCCAAGTATGATGAAAATCCAACCAATTGAGAACTTGGATAATAAAGCTTCATTCCATAAAGCCAAATAGTTCTTCCATGTCTATTTTAATCACCATAAAACCTTGCTTTCTTCTTTTCTTTTTTAGGTGATGGAATACCTTTTGTGCTAGGATAGTATTTTCATGAATCACTCTGAATAAAAGTCGTTTGATGAAATGAAATGATTGATTTGAGCCTATTTGTTAGTATTTTTGTAATAATCTTGTAGCAAACATTAGAAAGGCTTATGGGCCTGAATTGTTGGACAATGTTTGGATTATTAGTCTTGGATCAAAGTAATGTGAGTGTAGTTCAGTTCCTTGAGAAGTTTCCAATGAGTGAAGAAGTTCTTGATTGCTGAATTGAAATCAATTTTCCCAATATCAAAATAGTGTATATAAAACAAACATGTGAAATCATCTCGACCAAGAGAGTTTGTAGGAGTTTGTTTTAGTGTAGATAAAATTTTCTCATCAAAAGGGATTTCAAGAGGAAATTATTACCTAACTGAGAGATTTTTTATGAAAATAAGTCATCCAAATCAGGAAGCAAGGTAGAATTGAAAGAGTTATAGATTGTTTGGAAATGCCCTATAAGCATGTTTTGAATATTAGTGGGGTCGAATGCCTAGTGATTTGGGCTAGTCTTCAAACTCCCAATAGAATTCTTGCATCTTCTCATCATGGTTGACATATGGAAAAACTTGGTATTAAGATATATGGTTGTTAACTACTATGATCGAGAATTTTGACACCAAAGAATTTCTTCTCTATGAAGTTGCTTGTGGAGATTTTCTTTTAAGTTCTCTTCCAAAAGCATAGAGTTGTGGGTTGGCTTAAAAGATTGAATCTGGGACAAAGAGAGAGCAAGATTTTTTTTATGCTGGATTGGATATAAGAGAGCAAGATTTTTTATGCTAGATTGGATAGGGCTGAAACAATATTTATTCAAAGACTTCAATGCTCTCTTGATCTCTTTCCCTTTTTTTGAAAAAATGAATCCAGGTGTTCCTAAAAATGGGTATACAAAGCTTTTTGAATCACCATTTGGCTAATCGGATCTCTTATCCAGAATTTTTCAAGTTTAAAAGATTTTGAAATGTGTTTTTGACCCATTGTATCAAGAAAAATAGGAGAATGATTAGATTAGCTTATGGGAAAGTGTTGAAGAGTTGCGCTAAGGAAAAGAAGAGCCCAAAGATGGTTAGCCACTCATCTATCTAGTTTTGTCTAATGTTCCAAAAACCATATCTATTTTTTGACCAAGTGTATTGGACTCGAGAACCCCATATCAACCAAACCATTTTTGTCCATAAAGGTTTTTAAACGATCTTGATGAGAGGAGTTTGCAAATAGTTTTTCTCCATATTTCTCAGATTGATCGAGACTATAGTTGAAGTTTCCTATACCTAGTATTGGACCTGGGTAGGCACGAACAATGTTGCTCATGTTGCTCTAAATTTCCATTTTAGATCGCTTTGCACAATACAATAAACAAGATTTATCAACCAAGGATTGTGAAGAGGATCCAAATACACCAAAATAGCCATAACATCATTATCCATATACACGAGACCTCCCCATTTACCACTAGGAGGAGTATTTACAAATAAAGAAAAACCTAGCCTATTAGCAACACTAGAATTTTTTACATTAGACAAAAGGGTCTGTGAAAGGAAGATTAGATCAAGTTCATGAGTCCTGATGTTGACTCTTAGATTTCTCATTACTCAGGATAGGGCTATGCTCTTACAATGTTAGCAGCCTCATTCTCTAGCTGGTGGCAAATTAGTCCCTGCCACTTTTGCCGCTTCATTGTAAGTGAAAAGTTGCAAAGTGTGAGTCTGAGACAAACTACCCAAATGGGATTCTCACTTCTTCTAGCATGGAGAGTAGCATGGCGTCTTTGCACGCCAATTGAGTGTTTCGTTTCTACTGTTCTTTTTTTATTAGAGGAATTTTGCAATCGGCATATGCAACATCCCCAGCCCACCCGCTTGGGATTTAACGGAAACTGAAACTTCAAGATATGCAATACATGATTACATATTCCTATACTCCTATACATGGCATACAAGAATGCAATGCACCTAACATGCTTCTAGTAGTATACACTAATCGTAATGAAAAAAATTTAACTCAATCTATGATTTGTACCCAAATACACTAAAACCTAAAATATTCAATAGTAACCATAACCACATAATACAATGTATGAACATATAGTCAATACAATATACAAACGAAAACATATCATATTGTCTTGAAGTAGCATACTCTTTCATTACAAACTTGAACTATCATATTGTTTCCATAACACAGACTTAATACTATAAACCATAAATAACTGATAACATATATTATGACACGCTCATATTTCGCTTGGAAACGATTAGATATTTGAGCGTTGGGCTATGCAACACAAGATTACCTACCATTGTTCATGACAATTAAAGATGCATACGCCTAGCATGCATCTAACAATATGCAATATTTGTAATGGATAATTTTTTTCTTTGAGCAATAATATGCACCAACTAAAGATATCTCAAATACTTATAACATAACCCATACATATTAGAATACTAAACATCATTGATTACAATACAAGCCTCAAAAGGACTATAATCTCAAAATTATGGGAGTCAGAGCTCTATCATTACATCATCAAAACATAATTAGTAGGCTAGTTCATCTAGCAACTCGTGTAACTCGATTAACAATGCCATCATACTATCTATAAATCTAACTATGGAAGCCACAGCTCCACATTGTGTCAACACCGCCTAATCAACCTCCTCTAGTCGGCCAAGCTCTGTAATCTCTCTTGGTCCTAACACATTGCATACTATTCAAAAGGAATGATAGTTAGGACTACTATAATGATATTTGAGTAAAGATCCTAACAAATTAACAGAAAACTTCCACACAGGTTAATAATGCATGCATGACAGTAAAAACATGAGTACGTAGTCAAAGTCAAAGCAGGCATAAAATAACTTGACATGTAATATGGCATAACCTGACATAACTTGAATTGAAATGGGAACTGAATTTGAATAACTTGACATGACGTAAACTTAAACCATACCTGAACATGAACTTGAAACATGACTCAACGTGAACTACATGAACTTGGAATTTTGTTTAATAAGCATGATAAATAAACGTGAACATATAAATGCAACACAGTTTCCCCATGATCCATGTGCCCCTTCCGATTACTGCATCACAATATAGGTATCTACACTAACTATGAGTACGTTAATATATGTGCCAGTTCACAGGTATTTGTACCTATTGTCGACACATAATGTACGCATCCCTTGTCAGGTATCTGTACCAGCACGAGTACGTATAACATTAAATTGAAATGTGGGTGGTACAATTGCTGTCAATGACTGACTTCCCTCCAATGACCAATTAATTAAGCCCTATTCAAAACCTGTTGATCTTTACCTTGTCAACCCAGGTAATTTCATACTAAATTAGACACTCTGGCGTGAACAAAGAAATTCTTCTAAGATATTACCATATCCTTACAATTAGGGTCATGATAAACAAAAATAGACTTGACTTGAAAGGTTATTCCCGAGGTGCACAAACTGTACTCGAGACAAAACTTGATGTGAGACAAAATGACAGAAATCCTGACGTAATGTCACATGACATGAACGTGAGATGAAATACATGATGTAATATGAGACAAATAATATTTGATAATAAGGCATAACATGTAATAGACAATATTTTGTAACATGACATAATATATAACAGATAATATTTTATAACATGGCAATATATGTAACAGATAATATTTCATGACATGACATACATGAAACAAATAGCATTACATGATGACATAGGTGTAATAGATAGCATTACATGACAAAATAAATTGTATTACAAGTACATATTTTATGATAAAGTATAATTTGTAACATACATACATGAGATGACCTGCCATAACATGATATATATGATAACATAAATACATAAACAATATTTTCTTTACACATCACACATACATAGTAATCTGATAGTAAGTTAAGACCTAACTTACAATGATTGTTATGTTATGAGAGATTAAGCACAATACATGAGAATCTATAAGTAAGGATCCTAAAGATTAGAAACTTTATCACTAATAACTTAATAACATGAAAAATGTTAATTTAGAGTAAAATTATCATTTTACCTTCTACACATGGAATCATGACTATTTCACCGCTAACTTAAGGATTTCAAATCCTAATTTCAAAAATTACCAAATTTAACCTAAATTCAAGTATCGACTTAGAAAATTTTTAAAAAATTCACAACAATAAAAATTACACCAAAGCTAAAACTCCCTTAGGTCATTTCTCTTTCATTTTTGTTATAATTTTATCCAACTTTAACACTCATACTTACATCAAAATATTGCAACATGGATCATCACATCCTATAATTAGAAGCATACTTAAAACAGACAATAAAAATTCACTTCACATAAACACAATATTTCTTAGTAAAAATATCCAAATATTTTAACTAAAATACAAATCCTTGAATCTCAGGTTTTGACTCTTTTTAAAAATATCTCTAAGAAATTCAAAAATTTATAAATTTCTTCTAACATGACCATAATACACCCGTAAGAATTATCATGCATAAAAAACAAATCATCAACAATACAAAAATCTAATTTGAAGTACTTAACTTCAACACTTCATCAAAACAAAATTTTCTCAGTTTGTTTTGACATATCATGATAAAAACCACAAACTCAAAACATCATATGGTTCAGAAATAAGTCTTAAATCACATCACTAAAAATAAACCAAAACATGAATCTAGCCTAAATCATCAAACTTTTTACCCAACTGAGTATTGCCTGGCATAAAAATCATATCTTTAGAAATCAACTCCTAAAATCTTCAAACCAACATTCTAACATATATATCAAAGACTTAGAGTCATCAAATAAAAATATCAAAGTCATTGGAGTAAGCTTAAACAACTAAAGATCCAAACATTCATAAAACATAAACTCTTTTTCTCTTACTAGTTTCTAAATTTTTAGTTTTGAGAAAATATTTCACCAAAAACATTTATCAAGAAACAAATCCTTAAGAAACATTCATATAAACATGTTAGAAATGATCCATAAAATTTTCAAACCAAAATATATAAATTAGTTTGGTCAACAACTCCAAAATATAATACACTATGTAGTTTATTGCCCAGATAGACCTTTCTATAGTTAACAACTTTTGACTCAACAAATGATCATGAAATAAAACCAAAAAAGGTACCAAACTAAATTAAACTCAAAGAGGAACAATTTTAATGAATAAGATTTATAATATAATACTTACAAATGCTTCAAAAAGTGTAAGTAAAAAAACTCAGAAAACGGCCCAAGATAAAGCTCGTAAGTGTTCTCTCCAAGAACATGAGTAAAATGGATGAAATGAGGAAATAAATGGACTACACTATTCTTACACAAAATGAACAAGTGAAATCTTGATTGATACTTGTGTGATAGAAATCTTAGCCAAAACAATAGAAAAACTACACATGATATGGGCTACCTTGAGATGTCGTGTAAGTGGTGGTGGTGATTTTGAATTAAATAATTTTGAAGAATCTAGTTGCCTCAATTATCACTTTATTTGGTAGAGACTATTAAAAAGCTAGTTGAGGGGTGTGATAAAATGTCAAAAATACTTAATTAAGTTGCTTAAGTGAGTGAATTAGTTCATCAAAAGAAGAGTTGAGCACTTAATTATTCATTAAATTCTAACAATGGGTACCAAAGTAAACAATACCAACATTTTGCACACAGAGTCCCATATTAAAATGACAAATACTCTTCACTCGTAAATGCTATGCAAGGTATTTTTGGAAACAAAAGCATGTGACATTTCAGATGAGTGAATCAAAGGTAAAATTGTAACAGCTATGGAAAACTTAGGAAATAAAGGTCTCATCTTTCCACACCTTCAACCGACATTCCTTTGGAAAGAGAGTGTGCTAAGTTTGGCGCCATGGAGAGGAAGTGGGATGTAAACCAACAGAGGCCAAGGTTTGTGCAACAGACGATGTGCAAGGGCCTATAAAATAATTAGTGGTCTAGAAATGCAAATTCACAGTGAGGCAAATGGGAAGAACAGCATAGGAGAGCAGTAGAGGCATATCAGGGGGATCCATCTCTCTTTTTTCGTTTTTACCTTTTGTTTTTGTTGGTCTGTATGTCCTTTTCTTTGCATTAGAAATAGAATATTTTTGCTTCTACTATGTAAGAGTAATTCTGTGACTAAACTTTGGGTAAAGTTTGGATTGGGTTGTGGCTTTTATAAGTTAGATTTCCTTTGGTTAAATTTCATAAATCTAAGGATTTGTAAGTCGATCACCAAAGATTCAGCATGAGTTCTTCTTTCATTCCTTTGATCTACTGTTGACATGAGGCACAATGGATGCTTAGGTTGCAATGAGAATGCATGGCTAATAGGACATTCTAAAAATTATTTAGCAAATCTATAGTAAATTTTGGCATCGAATGAAAGTGGCCTTTAATTGTTGAAATTTCTCGAATGCTTATTTATTGACAAAGATAGTATTTAAAAGAGTTAGAAAATGAAAACTGATTGGAGCACAACCCTTGAAGAGTGAACTCGTAGCTTAGGTGTTTGATCTTTTGCCTCTTAGGTACAAAAACTACATCCAGATTTGAGTTCTTACTATCCTTCTTTGCTTCAACATATTTTTTTTTTTCCCAAACATTTGTAAAAATTCTAAGTTGGTATTGCTACGCCCCGCAGACTTTACAATAAGCATTTGCCTTTTGCATTTGTGCATAGAGCATTGGCTTAGTCTTTGTCAAAGTTCAAAAAATTTTTGCACACTCACTCCTTACATCATATATTTCACTATAGTCTGAAAATACTAGCATCCTTAGGCATTGTAAGACTCATATGATTTTTTGAACATTATTTTCCCTGTGAAATCGACCTTGAGACTCTCCCTTGAATCAACTTGACACATCCTGCATTTAGGAAACAGCTTTAGTGCAAAAATACTATTCAATCTAGGAAAGATGAAAATAAACTAAATACTATAAAATTCTAAATATAAATACTAACTTAAAAGTATAAATCAATTATCGAAATTCAACTCCGAAATGCCACGAAATAATCAAAACGTGTTTTCAAACTAGCGTTTCGTCTGAAAATTGAAAATAGATTTATTGGGTTATAAAATTCTAAATAATCAACTGAGTCCAATGATGTAGACCATAACTCATTATGACACTTCTAACTACCTGAAATAAATAAAATCACATTTTTACCCTACAGTAAATGATAATACTGATTATGCTGACAGACCAAAACCTACATGATTGGTCGATTCATGAAAATTTACAAACTTTTCAAGAGATTCCTAAAACTTATAGAAATTCTACCATTAAATTTCTAGCTGATTATTACATATATACTATACAATTCCTCTATCCAAGCAAAGATTATTGTCAATTAACTTCATCCAATCATGTGATCCCTTCTTGATTAAGACCCAATTGTTGTTGGTGTGCATTTTTTGTTCACATTTTGGCATAATCGTAATCATAGAATTAGAATTCAGCGTTGAAATCTTTTATTAAAAACTAGAAATAACATTCTAATATCCTTAAAACTTTTGCCAAATGGTCGTAACTTGACTCCATGATTAGCCATTTTTCAAAAACTCTAATCTTTTCATGTCAAACATAAGCTTTCATCAACTTTACTTTCATGCACTGCTTACAAAAAACACCAACAGTAACTCATTACTAGCTTAAAACAAGACCTAAATCCATCATTCTCCCACAATTTTGCCACCCAACATAGATTCATTATACAACCATTTTTCATGCATAACACACCTAATATACTCAATATGTTCAAATTCTTGAACCTCATATCCTCATGTAAATTTAATTCCATAAATTATGGTATTTAATCAAAAGCTAATCAACTCTTCAACTAAACTAATATTCACATATACACTCGATGCATCATTCATATAAACTCAATGTAATATTTTATCAACACAATAATATAACTTCAACATTTTAAACTATGGTCTTCCTCAATTCATGAAGTCTAAAATCACACTATCAATATATAAAAATCTAACCTATACCATTTATATTCTGACAAAAATACAATCACAAAACTTTAAAAGTTTCACTCATGGTTCCACAACATCCCAACCATATATTCATGTAAATTTCATTCATACATAGTATATTCAATATGCATATGCAAATTTTTCAACGATTTAACAACTGAGACAACACCATACTTTTCAAACCTCACTTAAAATCCCATCACTTAATCCTAATGCTTTAAGACAATTTATCTTAATCCAAACTTCATAAATTTACATCAAACATCTCAATACACTTCAATTAGGTAATATAGTCCAACATTTAACAAAACCAAGAAATTACATGCCACTCTCATGCTCAAATATTATGCACATGGGAAGTCAAGGATTTAACTTGAAATATGTCCAATGCATACAACCAATCCAAAGAATTCATACTCAATTCATTCATCATTCAAGGATAACATAATTTCTCCACACAAACATATAGTCTCACAAACTTCATCCTTACATAATTTATTCAAGATACATTAAACATGTTTACTATATAATCGACCATAAATATACTAATATTCTACTCATTTATCACATAAGATCAACATATAATCCATTCAAAAAGCCCACTCTATTTACAAATTCTACCCATATACAATATATTTAATACATAAATTCTATCCATCTAACCTTCACGAATAGTTTACTAAATCTATAATCAAAAACATATTTCCATTCAAAACCATGGTCCTTCTTTGTTCAAGCACTCAATTTCAATACTATTCCAAGTACATAGACATAATGTTCCTAGAGATAAAAAAAAGCTAGAGATCATACCGCAAATTGAGAGGTTGTCAGGTGGTGATTCACGATGTTACAAGCATGGCAGTAGTGGGGTTGTTTGGCTAATGGGCTGGTGGTGTTGTGCAAATATTAGAAGCTAAGGGTTATGGCGTGGGAACTAGTTGTTGTGTGGTGCTCTCGGTGCTATCATGGTGCTAGGTTTGAAGAGCTACAATTGAGAGAGGAAATTATGGTAATATGGATGTGGTTCTACTGGTGGTCAATGGCTGTGTAGGGCAGAAATAGGCTAACAATCATATAGAATTGCTCTATGTAAAGGTGGAGAAACATAGGTGATTTTTTGCTAAGGGGGGTGATGCACAACATGATCGATTTTATGGGGCATAGAATTGCATATGGTGGCTTTGTGGTGGTTTGGGTTGCAGAACTTGCTTCCGTTAGTGGCTAAATGTAGTGGATAAGAGCTTAAGAAACGCTAGTTGACTACTATCAGTGGTTGTCTGTGATGAAATCAATGGTTGGATCTACAACTTTTAGAGGTAGTTTGACTTAGTGGTCTTTGTTGATGCTGGTAGTTGGTCCACAACTAAAACTTGTCGGTTTTGCTAGGCAGCACACATTAATATCCATGAAAGTTGACAGCTTTTAGTGGTAGCTTGGGTTGTAATTAAGAGGGTGGAGGTTAGAGATCTACTCACACAATGGAGAGTCGACACCGGTGGCTATATGCGGTGGGCTTGTTGCTATCATTGCTCTCATCTCCTTAATGCTACTCACAGTGGCCTAATGCATTGCTCTTATGGAGGAGTTGGACGTGATGGAGGTGAGGGAAAGAGAACTTTTGTGAGAGTACCTCATGTAAAACCCCAAAAGAAATTAGACCAAAAGTAATTTCTTTATTTTGGGCAATTGGTTATGCCATGAAAATATAGGTGAAGTGTATAACTTAAAACTAGTTAGGATTTCAGTTTAAAAGCAAAGCAGATTAATGATCCTAAAAAGAACGTATAACTACTTGCATTTTTTTAGATAGTTAATATCATAATTAAATAATAGGAATTGCATCATTGGATTCGTTAGAATTTTTAGAATTTTATGGTGCAATAAAATCTTTTATAATTTTTTAGTGCCAAGTGAGCCAATGGGAGAGTGCTATGTGTCACCTAGTGTGCCATATCACCAATCAGCTAACACCAACCATGTAGGATGCCTAAAGTAGCTGGAAAACATTAGAGAATTTCATTCTACTCATGACTCAATTATTACCCTCCATTTGGTCTTCATTTACACTTGTCAAGAAAAATACATATATATAAGTTGTATGCAAAACAAGTCAAAGTCATGCCCCTCTTACAAGACCATACCCTTCTTACAAGCATCATCCATTGCCCTTGATGCCCTTGTACAAAAAATGTTCAGCTCTCCACATCTTTGAAATTTTTTCATAATCCACACATCACACTCCCTAAACAGGTTACTTGATTTCTCTCAACACACACAAGTTCAACTCTATAAACAACCAAATAAAACATGTAAGGCCATGCCCTGCATATCCAACTTGCACCAAAGGACTTCCCCCCTCTCCCTTTAGTCCACTTACGTCCTACACACTTGCTTAAGTCAAGTTTTACACAAATACGAACCCAACTTTTGGTGAGAAACCGAGTGAAGCTAAAGGTGCGGTTAAGTGAAAAGAAAATTTCGCTTTTGTAGCCCTTTCCTACGTCCATACCCCACTTCCATTCCTTTGATTTTTCTCCACACATACACAAGTCTAACGCCTCAAGTGAGTTATTTTAGTGAGATAAATTGAGTGAATAGTGAAGTCAAGAGTGGAAAAGTTTCGCAACCTATAACTAAGAACCTCAATCCTTGATAAGCAAGTTTTCTCTCTATATTATATGTATGTATGTATGTGTGTTATAGATGAATAAGTTAGTGGGTTATTGGAATATTTTTCTTAAAGAAAATAGTATATTCATGTAGTATAAGTTGGTTTATAGCTTTGGGATGCATTATTTAGTTGAGAAATCATAGTTTGAGTTTAACCCATTAGAGTTTGGATTGCCATTTAGGGATAATAGAATTTCGTTTAGCAAGTTTATTGACGATGATGTCAATTCAAGTTTTTGGTTGATAATTTTGAACTTATATTTGGGCTTTGTGATGAGTTAGTTGTAGTTTAAACTTCTAACCTAAGCATAATATGCAACTATGTGATTTTTGTTTGAGTTGCAAGTTAATAGGCAACTAATGTTGAGTAGTGTTTCAGTTAGCATATCTATGTTAATATGAGTGGTTTGAAATTTGAAAATGTTGATAGATTTGATAAATTGTTTGAAGTGTTACTACCAGGACAAGTGTGGAAAGGGAATACCATACATGTTTTATGATTTTTACTTGAGATACATAATGATATTAGAGCCTAGAATGCAACCTAGAAATTATACACATCTCTATTTTTTATGTATGTTGTTAGACGATGTTTTATCTTACATAGATATCATGAACATATTTTTGAGTTTTATTCTAGAGACAAACCAAGTATTTATTGTAGGGCTAAATGATTACAAATGTGAAATTAGACTTGAATGCACTTGTGATATGTTTATGTGAAATTCAGGTTTGGTGTTTTCTTAGGTTTACAACTTGATAAATCACATTCTAAGGTTTGAAATGGATTTAGAATAGAAAATCTACGAGGTTTATGGAGTTTTGGGAATTTTAGGAGTCAAAATGAAATTTTTAAAAGTTTATGGGTCAAATTGCAATTTTCAAAATCTTATGGTCCCTAACCTTAGTGTGTATTTATTATAACCAGAAAATCTTATATGCTAAGAGCAGTCTGTAAGTTAGTTTCTAACTTACTTATGGTTTGTGATAGTATGATTAATGATAAACGTTACATTATGATTAATGATTATGCTTTAAAGTTTCATTGATATCTAAAATATTCATGTCATGATAATTCTGTCATCTCTTACGAAGCATATGTACATGTCATAGGGGATGATTCGAGCATATAAATTTTTTTTTCTAAGAGCCCAATACTAGAATGGGGAAATATCCTAGTGGAACTCCTATTTCTATTATGGAGTTTGTAATGATGGAGTTGAATTCTCTAGGTTAATGAAAATTAATCAACTGGCTTCAAATGTGACCAAGAGGTTTTTGGAGTAAAGCCATAGCACCTAATGCTAGTGGGTGTAAAATGATATGCTTAGGTTGAAGACATTACGATCTGCCAAAGCAAGTAAGAGTTTTTTGTGAAGATAATTCGATCTCCTAAAAGCCAAAAGGCACTCATTGGTAAAGTCGTTACAATCTAAGTATTTCTTCTCTGTATGACACATTCATAACTAGTCAAAAGATCTGTGATGTGGTGTGGTAACTAGCTAGAGCACAAGGTTTATGGGGATCATGAGGTGTCCACCCTCTGTAAGAACAAAAACAATAATGAATAATATTTTATGGAAGTAAGCATGTCATGAAGTATGAAGTTCTGAATATCATGACATTACTATTTTCTAAAAAGCAAATTCATGTCATCCATGCATTCATGTCATGTTTATTATTGTGCATGTTTTGTAAACTATTGGTACGTTAGCAGTATAACTTATTGAGATTTGAAAAACTCTTACCGTGGTAATCCCAACTATCACGGCCACCCGGAATGGTAGATGTTGTGTTAGGTCATTATGAAGATAGAAGAATAACCTTGGACGAAATCAATTAGAGAGGAGTTTCACTTGGAAGAGATTATGGAGATCATTCTCCAATTTCTAAATGTTACTTTGGTGTTGATAAACAAGATATGTGAGTGGCTAATCTCTAGATTTGAGATTATGTAGATATTTGTCTACAACAATTTCTGTTTGACTGTGATATAAGTTGAAATGATTTTTTCACTATGATTATTGCCTATTAGTAGTTGCATGCTGGGTGTATTGCATATTATCTATTAGTTATAGGATTATATAACCTTGTATTGTATGTCCCAATGCTTTAGTCTCCATTAAATCCCAAGCAAAGGATGGGGATGTCACACTTCGTGGTGGTTGCTGCTCACAATGGTTGAGCTAGGTTTCATGCAGTTGTCTGCATAGGTTCACAAAAAAAGAGGGAGAAGTTGAGAGAGAGAAAGTATGTTTGTGTGAGTGGAGGTTGTGACTACAAGAACCCTAGGGCAGAGAGAGAGAGAGAGAGAGAGAGAGAGAGAGAGAGAGAGAGAGAGAGAGAATTTGTGAGTGAAAGGAAAATGTGAGGGGAAGAGGAAAGGACTCATGTGTAAGATGTTGGTCATAAAGCATCCAAGATGTACTAACTAAGGGGTTGCATAGGTGGTAGTGATGGGTGGAAAATACAAATCTAATGAGGTGACAATGTTTCTAACGCTTGTCTCAGTCAAATTAGGCCACTTAGTGTCACTACATCGCAAAATAATTTTATTGCTCTATAAAATTCTGAAAACTTCAACTAGAGCAATGGTACCATCAAGTTTGTCTAATTATGATCATAAATATCTTTAATAAATTTAAAAATTTTCGGCCTCTTGAAGATCATAAATTGATATAAATCTTGAAATGGAATTCTCACTTGTTAATCAATAACATTCCTACATTTCTTATTAGATCGATAATCGAAATTATTCAATAATCTTTTGTATCTAAATGTTATTTTGCATTATCATAACATATCCTCTTCTATTGCTTGAGCTATATTGTCTACATCTTTGATATTCTATTTAGCGTGCATCTATGTTGGTTTTAACCCTGGATGGTCTGATTCTCTTTCTCCTTCTTAAGCAAAGCCTTTATTCTTCTATGGGGCAGGGGAAGGTTCAATGGATGGGGTAGAGGATGTTTCCATGGATTTTTTGTTTATGATGTGTGTAGTTGTTGAATGAAGATGAAGATTCTATCAAGTGGGCCTTATTTTTAGAGTTGGACATTCGGTTGGATTGGGCCTTATTACTAGGCAAATTTTTCATGATGGTGACTAGGATGGAGATTGAGTGTTTTTTGGGCAAGTTTTCTATTGGGCAAAAAGCCGCCGCTCGAGCGATATGTACCATAATTTATAGTAATCAACAGTTGATAAAATAAAAGCATAAATTCATGCTTTTAATCAATTAAAATTACAACTTTAATTTATTCATTTTTTCATATAAAACCAATGATAAAATAATGAAAGAATTAATATATATTGGTTCCAAAAGCATTAAAAATGCAATAATTCAGCTCAATCACACCCCCCAACTAGCATTTTGCTAATCCTTGAGTAAAATAGTGAAAATTAATTGAGATGAATATTGCATAAAGATCAAAATTCAAACAAAAACAATCAAACACAATTCTGAATTCTCACAAAAGTGACGTTACTACTCAACCCCCAAGGGTTATACCTACCAAGACTATCTTAACAATCTTTCACATAGAATTAAGGCAAATGTCTCAGAACTCAAATGTGTGTGTAGAGTTAGACCGGTTGTGTGTACCTCATTACTAGCCATGATTTGCCATAGGATTTTTCAACCTTAAAATTAATCATTGCTGATTCTAACTACCTCAAAGCCCAAGGGACTAGCAGTTTTCACGCTAGCTCTGTTTTTAAAGGTTGGACACTCAACCCCCAAAGTCTTGGGTAACTGTTTCTAACCCTTGTTACTTAGGAAAGTTCACTAAGTCGCCTTTATTCATTTTCTCTCTCTCTTTTTTTCTTCTTTTTGTTTTTTTCTTTTCATTCTAATCTTTTCAAATCCTTTTCCCTTTTTTTTCTCTTTTTTTTTTTTCTTTTTGGCATGGCTCGGTAGTCCTACAGTTTACTTCTCCAGTGTTAAATCAATGAATGGTAAATAAGGAACACTACAAGCGTAAGCATGTGCAAAATGTCCTTCAAAATTTACCTTTCGTTCTACAAAAATTTTATCAAGTTTCATCTCAATAAGCATAACATCCCGGTGTTTCAAGCCACATATTAACAAAATATGATGCATAAAAAATCATGCTCTATGTTTAAGCTTGAAAATAAATCTTCACAAATGATCCCGCTCAACTACTCCACCAAGATGCTCAAATTTCACAAATCTTATTTTTTTTATTTTTTATATATTTTTTTTAAACTGTGCATATATGCTACCCCCCAACTAGTGAGAGACATACTCCTCAATGAGTCGAACGAAAGAAAACAAAGTGCACAGAAAAAACAAGCAAAACAAACAAACAACATGAAATATAAAATCAAAGCAAAAGAACAAATAAAAACAAAGCAAGTAAAGAAAACTGTAAAGAAGGAGAAGCAAATCAAAACACTTCCCTGAGGTCTTTCACAAGCAAGATCTCTTCATGTGGATCAAAGACCTTCAGAAATGACTTTAGACGTTGTCCGTTGACAGTGAAGCTATTACCATTCTTTGGATTGACAATGTCTACCGCACCATGAGGATGAACGGTCTTTACAATGTAAAGCCCACTCCATCGGGATTTCAACTTTCCAGAAAAAATGTGCAAGCGAGAGTTGTAAAGAATAACTTCCTGGCCAAGTGTGAAATGCTTTGGATGAATTTTCTGATCATGCAGAATTTTCATACGTTCCTTTGCAAGCTGAGCGTTGTCATAAGCATTCCGACGAGTTTCATCCAATTCATTGATCTGCAATTTTCTCAACCCTGAACCTTCATCAAGTGACATGTTAACATGTTTTATGGCCCAAAGAGCTCGATGCTGAATATCAACAGGTAAATGACAAGCTTTACCATAAACTAATCGATAAGGAGATATCCCTAGATTTGTTTTAAAAGCTGTCCTATAAGCCCACAAAGCATCAAGAAGTTTAACCGACCAATCTTTCCTATTAGGCTTGATGGTTTTCTCTAAAATAATTTTTATCTCTTTGTTTGCCAATTCAGCTTGCCCATTTGTTTGAGGGTGATAAGGGGTAGAAACTCTGTGTGTAATACAATATTTCTTCGCAAGTGTAGAAAATGATTTATTACAAAAATGAGAACCCTTATCACTTATAATAACTTTTGGCATGCCAAAACGAGCAAACAAAGATTGCAAAAATTTCAGGACAACATGATGGTCATTTGTTTTGCAAGCAATGGCCTCCACCCATTTTGAAACATAATCCACAGCCAATAGAATATATGTGTTTCCAAAAGAAACTGGAAAAGGTCCCATGAAGTATATTCCCCAACAATCAAAAATTTCTAAAGTAAGAATAGGGGAAAGATGTATCATGTCTCTTTTGTTAATGGATCCTAATTTTTGACAAGGCTCACAAGCCTTGCAAAAATTATAAGCATCTTTAAACATGGAAGGCCAGTAAAAACCGCTTTGTAAAATTTTTAAAATTGTTTTCTTTGCTGAAAAATGACCACCACTTGCACCCATATGACAAAATCTCAAAACCGAATAAAACTTATCATCAGGAATGCATCTTTGAATCAATTGGTCCGAACAATATTTAAAAAGATATGGATCATCAAAATAAAAGTGTCGTACCTCAGAGAGAAACCGACGCTTATCTTGGGTGGACCACTCAGAAGGCATTCGCTCAGTCACTAGATAATTGACTATGTCAGCATACCAGGGAGCTCTATTAACCACAAACAGCTGCTCATCCGGGAAACTACCATTAAGAGGAAGGCTGACATTTGAAGAAGGAGATGATGACAATCTAGAGAGGTGGTCAACTACTACATTTTCAACTCCTTTCTTGTCCTTAATGTTGATGTTGAACTCTTGAAGTAATAGAATCCAGTGAATCAAGCGTGGTTTTGCATCTTTCTTAGCCAACAAATACTTAAGATCAGAATGGTCAGTGAAAATAGTAACAGGAGAACCAAGAATATAAGTCTGAAATTTATCAAGTGCAAAAACCACTGCAAGCAATTCTTTTTCAGTAGTGGTATAATTTTTCTGGGCATCATTCAAGGTTCTACTAGCATAATAAATCACAAATGGCCTATTATCCACCCGCTGCCCCAAAACAGCTCCTAAGGCATAGTCACTAGCATCTGTCATAGTCTCAAAGGGAATGTCCCACTGCGGAGGTTGCACAATAGGTGCAGTGATAAGCGATTTCTTAAGGGTATCAAAAGATTTTTGGCACTCATCAGTCCAAACAAATTCAATATCATTTTGTAAAAAAGTGCAAAAAGGTTTTCCAATAGAACTAAACCCTTGAATAAACATATAAAAGGCAGTATGACCAAGAAAAGAACGAATATCCCTAACTGTCCTAGGAATATGAAGTTTAGATATTAATTCAATTTTTACCTTGTCGACCTTTATACCCTCAGAAGAAACAATGTCCCAATACAATACCCTGAGTGACCATGAATTGGCATTTCTCCCAATTAAGTAAAAGACTTTTTTCCTCACATCTCTGGAGAATACGTGCCAAATTATGCAAACAACTCTCAAAGAATTTTCCAAAAACAGAGAAATCATCTATGAATATTTCACAAATATCATCAATCATGTCAGAAAAAATACTCATCATGCATCTCTAAAAAGTAACTGGAGCATTACACAAACTAAAATGCATTCTAGTAAAAGCAAAAGTGCCAAAAGGACAGGTGAAAGTAGTTTTCTCCTGATCCTCAGGCGCTACAGCAATTTGATAATAACCAGAGTAGCCATCCAAGAAACAATAATATGCATTACCATCTACTCTTTCCAAAATTTGATCCAAGAATGGTAAAGGAAAATGATCCTTCTTACTAGCTGAATTAAGTTTTCTATAATCAATGCACATTCTCCAGCCAATAACCATTCTAGTTGGAATCAACTCTTTTTTATTATTTTTTATGACAGTCAAACCAGATTTTTTTGGTACCACTTGAGTTGGACTTACCCACATACTGTCTGAGATGGGATAAATGATACCTACTGCGAGTAGCTTAAGCACTTCCTCTTTCACAACTTCCTTCATGGTAGGATTGAGCCTACGTTGAGCATCACGAACCGGTCTAGTATCAACTTCGAGATGGATTCTGTGGATACATACAGCGGCATCAATGCCTTTGATGTCAGCTATTGTCCAACCAATTGCGCCTCGATGCTTCCTTAATACTTCAATCAACTGGGCTTCATCCTTCTAATTTAGCTTTGAGGAAATCACCACCGGAAAAGTGTCTTCTTCAAGACCAAGAAACACATACTTTAAATCTTGAGAAAGTGGTTTCAGCTCCAACTGAGGAACTTCTTCCTCTGAATATTTAAGCATGTCTGGTGGTGGTAGAGCTTCAAATTGGGGTTTCCATCTTGCTCCCACAAATTGTACTTCAAGTGGTAAAGAAGAATCTACAAAACAATCAAAAAAATCAAAGTCATCTTCATTGATATGATCAATTTTCTCATCAAGTAAAAATTCAGGTGTCTGAAAAATATAATCATCATCAGATAAGGGAGAAGTTGAGCAAATAAAATCTGTTGGTGTTAAACTCTCCACAGCATTCAAATCACTTGTGTCATCAAAATGTGCTGGCATCTTGCAAGCGTTGAAAACGTTCAACTCAAGTGCCATGTTTCCAAAGGTAAGCTTCAAAATTCCACTTCTGCAATTAATCAATGCATTTGATGTAGCTAAAAATGGTCTTCCTAGGATGACAGGAGCTTGGTAAATAGTGGAGACCGGCTGCTGCATGTCAAGAACCACAAAATCCACTGGGTAGTAGAATTTGTCCACCTGAACCAACATATCCTCTACAATACCCCTCGGTACCTTAACTGATCTGTCAACCAACTGTAGCATGATGAAGGTCTTTTTCAGCTCACCCAATCCTGACTGCTCATATACTGAGAACGGTAGCAAGTTCACACTACTCCCAAAATCAAGTAAAGCTCTCCCAATGCGTGATTCACCAATCATAATGGAAATGTTGGGAGAGCCAGGATCTCCAAACTTCTGAGGAGTCTCGCTCAATATCAATGCACTAACTTGCTCCGTTAGGAAAGCTTTCTTCTTCACATTCAGCTTCCTCTTCACTGTGCACAAGTCCTTTAAAAATTTTGCATATGAAGGCACTTGTTGTATGGCATCCAAGAGTGGAATATTGATCTTTACTTACTTGAAAATCTCTTGAATCTCCATGTGATACTTGTTCTTTTGGCAAGCTGTCAATATCTGAGGATAGGGAACCACAGGTTGGTATCCATTACTAGTCTCAACATCTATACTCACAGGCTTCTTCAGCTCTGGTCTCACTACCTCTGATTCTTTCTCAACTTTATCAGTCTCTGTTACATCTTCAGGTGTAGGACCAACTACCTGTGTGTCTATAGGCATCTCTGGTTGGGGAACTTCCTTCCCACTTCTCAAAGTAAGAACTGCCTTCGCTGTCTCAATAACATCCCCTGAGACATTATGCACTTGTTGTTGTTGCTGCCTGTATACTTGAGGATTAGGCTGAGGCTGTGCTGGAAATTTCCCTTTCTCTAGGGTGCTCATCTTATTAATAGTGCCTCGCAACTCATTTATGGCCTGAATGTTCTGATTATTTGTGGTGGCCTGAATCTGCATGAATTGCTTAAGTGTATTGGTCATCTGAGCCATACTGTCATCTAGAGTCTTCTTTGCAGATGATGAAGGCTGAGAACTCTGTGCAGCTACATGAGGCTGAAATCCAGGAGGAGCTACATAAGGATAGCTCTGAGGATTCTGACATGGCGGATACTGGTGCTGAGGAGCACCCTGATTAAATGGCTGCTGCTGAGGTGGTGGGGACCTACCAGGCTGATCATTTCTCCATGAGAAATTTGGGTGATTCCTCCACCCCGGATTATATGTGTTGGAGAAAGGTTGATTCTATGCTCTATTAACCCAGTTAGCTGATTGCATCTGCTCAGACCCACCTTCTTGAAATACTGGCATAATCGGGCAGTCTTGGGTCTTATGGTTTGAATCAGCACATATAGAACATGCCTTTACTACTTTCACAACCTTCACTTTTTCCATTTCCATGACCTCTAATCTTCTAGTCAATGCAGCTATTCGGGCTTGAACATCAGTGTCTTCTTTAAGCTCATATCTACCCCCTCCAGAAATAGCCCTCAGTGGCTGTGCTACTAATGGAACTCGATCAGTACGAGTGTTCCACTGTTGTGCACTCTCAGCAAGGTAGTCAAAAACTGATAGTGCTTCATCAGGTTCCTTGCTAAAGAACTCCCCATTGCACATTGTCTGAACAAACTGCTTGCATTCTGGAGTGAGACCAGTGTAAAAAAAGCTCACCAACCTCCAAGATTCAAAACCATGATGTGAACAAATGTTCACCAAATCTTTAAATTTTTTCCAACTGGCCTGAAAGGTCTCATCAGGTCTCTGATTGAACTGGCTAATTTGCTCTTGCAAAAACTGAGTTCTCTGAAAAGGAAAAAATTTTTGTAAGAATTCACGCTGCATATCAGACCAACTAGAAATAGAATTAGGTCTCAAAGAATTAAACCAAATCTTCGCTTTATCCTTTAAAAAGAAAGGAAATAAACGAAGTCTAATAAATTCATCAGTAACAGCCCTTGTAATAAAAGTAGTGCAAGCCAACTCAAAATCTGTCAAGTGCTGGTAAGAACTCTCAGAATCCATCCCGTGGAACTGAGGTATCACTGACATCATGCCATGCTTAATAGAGAAATTAGATGTATTTTTAGGTAAAACAATGCATGAAGGTGTAGTGGTGCGAGTGGGTTGCAAATAATCCTTAAGAGTACATGGTGCAGGTGCAGCCATGTTTTCTGGTTCAATTTCAATTTCCTCACCTGACTCACTAATAGAAAATACAGAAGAGCTATCTATCTCCAAACTGTGTATACTACTCTCAACACTCGATGTGACTTTAAGCAACCTATTTGAACTGTCTCTCACCCATGACATGAAACATCAGTTAAAGAGCATAACAAAAATAACGAGTTTAAATTTAAGCTAAAATATTTTCCCCGACAACGGCGCCAAAAACTTGACTCTCTAAAAAATGAGTAGCACTAAAGCTATCCCAAGTGCAGGAGGATGTCGTGTAATAATTGGGAATAAATTCATAGATCGTCTCCTCAGGAAAAGTTACTTAAAAATCAAATTCGTTGAAAAAGGTGAAAAACTTCACAAAGAGAAAATAAAATGATGGTATGTGCAATGGATGGAAAAGGGTACTAGTCATGGACTAGATTCATGTTTTTAGATTTTGATTGTCGGATTGGAATGTAAAGGACTAATAGATTAAACTCAGAAATTAATAAAACTAAATTAAGAATTAAACTAAATTAGGAATTAATTGACAAAACATGCACTAAAAATTGAAAAGCCCCAAAATCATTGTTCTAGGGTTCATCATTGTATTCAAATCACAAATTCTCAAATTAAACCACCGTAATTGTAATCACTATTAAAATGAAAACTTAACGAAATGATAAAAATAAATAACATGAATTAAATGAATAACAAATAAATTACTCAAACGTCTAAATCAAAATTCTCCAAAATAATTCAGAAACTTAAAACTGAAATGAAATAGCAAGTAGGGAATTGAAAAGATCAAGCCAATTGAATGGAGATGAAGATTCGAAGCGGTGGAGGAGGCTGAGCTACAGTGGCAATTGGACCCCTCAAGGAGTTCTTCAATCTACTGCAGTGTGAGTGAATGATCTAGTAGAAATTGTGTAGCTGCGTGAATGATCAATTGTATGAATCTTCCTCTCTGAATCTGAACGCAAAATCAAAGGAAAAATGAATTCTAAGTGTTTCTCTAATCAAAACAGAGTTTTCCAGGCCAAAAGTCGGCCATAAGATGTAAAAAATCATTTATATATCTGACGGCGAAATAAACACTAATCTGTAAAATGTGATATTCGCTCGAGTGGAGTGTCGAGTGAACATCGAGTGTTCGACTCTGCCTAAATTCACTCGAGCAGAGTGTCGAGCAAACATCAAGCGTTCAACTCTGCCTGACTTCGCTCGAGCGGCCAAATGCCTTCGCTCGAGCGATCTCCTTTCCCGCACACCCGCTCGAGCCCACTGTCGAGCGGAAGTCAAGCGTTTGAATCAGCCGCAAAAAGCCGCCGCTCGAGCGATATGTACCATAATCCATAGTAATCAACAGTTGATAAAATTAAAGCAGAAATTCATGCTTTTAATCAATTAAAATTACAATTTTGATTTATTCATTTTTCCATATAAAACCAATAATAAAGTAATGAAAGAATTAATATATATTGGTTCCAAAAGCATTAAAAATGCAATAATTCAGCTCAATCAGCTGGTTTTCCAATGAGAGTTACACTGTAGATCTAGACTTTGGAAGGTTTGCATCAGATGTGTCTTGTTTTTTTAAACATCAATTTTGGCAAAGGAAAGTCATAATTACACTGAAAGAAAAACCACCTTGAAAAGGATAAGGTGCATATACGCACACTAGACTATGTCGACAAAATTCATTTACAACATAAGCAAGGCAGTCTCACATTGTCTAGCCTAAATACTCCTCTCACCTACTAGGGCAAGTCTTGCTTTTGTAGTATCATATTGCTAATCCCTAAGCTCCTATCTTAGTCAGGTAGTTCGTAACCTAATTCACTTTCCTGTAGATGTGCTGAACTTGTACTTCCATCTTCAATGTTTTCTCCCTTGCATGTTCCCAAGCTTCCTTGACCATCCAGCTCACCTCATTTCCCTGGTGCCACCACCCACATATCATCCTTGAGTTGGATTCTATTTCCACATGGGTTATTTGCATTTGGTGCACAAGTTAAGCCGGCCTATAAGAGTCAAAACCTTAGCCATGGCATTCAAATCCTTACCATAGTACTTGTGAAAGGTAGCCAAAAGTTTTCCTTCTAAGTTTCTAAGAACCCCACCGCCTCCACTTTCTCCTGGATCTCTCAAGTTGCTCCCATTGATACTCAACTTCACATAGCCCTCTCTTAAGGGCACCATCTTAGCACTTGCATCAAAGGTGTTGCTAATAGAAATGGACATGGAAGTTGCCCAATGTTCTGGAATTGTTGGACTCTTTTATATATATATATATATATATATATATATATATATAATTTTCCTTTGACTTTGTTGCATGTACAGGGGAGAGACCTCTATTTTCATATGTTTCTTGGATATTTATAAGGGGAAGAGGAATGTTCCTAACTATAGCTACCATATCTAACCCATGATTGCTGGAAATGATTCATTTGTCTATAGTGTGATTAAGCCTTCTTATGTCAGCATTCTCTGCATTTATCCACATACCAAATGTAAGAGCTTCTAGCAGAGTTATTAGGACAGGATAGGCTTGCTAAATATTCCCTAGATAGCAACAGTAGCAAAAATCTGATAATCTGTAATACTTAAAATAAAAAAATAAATAAACTAAAAAAAAAAAAAACCTAGGTTGCATATCTCATTAGACGAGTTGAAAGCCTTCAAGTAGATGTTTATCAACGTTGATTTCTACTTGAACCCTCATGAATCTTCTGAGGACTAATCCAAAACTTGATACCTACTCAACTTGTATAAGCTTTCCAAATATGTTTTCAACATTTGAGATGGTCATCAATACTAAAGGAAGATCATGGATTTGCATCCAAAATATTAACATGTTAAGGTATATTTCTTGAATGCATGGACTAGGGGCCATTCTTGGATGAGCATATGAAACCCTTTGATTTTCCATGGTTGTTGGGTACATGATAGTTTTCCTAATATGTTGAGAAGGTGGAAAGGAAGGTATTGGTGTTCAGATCCTCAATAGAGAGGCCGATGACAAAGCCCATACTGCCTTGATAGTAGCATGTAAGGTATGTTTGTTAGAGTTTTGGATGATATTATCTACCCAATGAGAGCATGATTGGAGAGAAAGGTTGTTGATTATGTTTTTGGTTTAAGGTTTTAGTCGTTTCAAGTTAAGGCTTCGGCTTGAGAAATAAGGCTTTCATGGTCTAGGTGAGTAGTCATGTTTTTGGTTTGGCAAACTAAAAAGAGGTTTGTAGTAGGGAAGAGTGGTTGCAAGCAAGGGTGGGGATTGAGACGCTGGGAAAGATACTTATGTACTCTGTTGTAAATAGATTTCATCTGGTTGTTGTAATTGTCAGAAACAACAGTGGACTACCTACGAAGTTGAATCGTTAGAAATAACCCTATACTACCTATAGGGTTGAATCATCGCAAACAACCTAGTACTACGATAGGGTTGAATCATCGGGAATAATTTCATTTTTAGTGCTTCTAACTTCGCCGATGAAGTTTGTGGCTGTTTGTAATCACTACTGATAGTCGAAATTTGTTTGTGGCAAATACCCATTTCGAGCATGTAAATTCCGTCGAACAATTCACCAACAATAGGATCAAACTCCTAGTATAGTTTTGCATTGTCACAACAAATACATGGCAATAAGAGATGAATTTTTGCAATAAGATGCACACCGTGAAAAGTCCTGGGAAAAGAACTTTGTAGGAATTGTTTGGCACTAACTACGCATCGATCTCTATTGGTGGCAAATAAGAAGTAGTCAATCTCAAATTTCAAGAACATCAATTTAGGGTATTTCTTCCATAGTGCAATAGAGTTTATAAAATTACTAGTCTGTTTTTCTCACTTTCATCAAAGAATTTCCTTACATTGTATAATGTATCTTCCAAAACTCAATTGGGTGTTCACTAAATTATTTTAATCTATATTTAGGGATTATTCTTGTATGGCATTTGTTATAATGAATGCACATCTTATTATCCTACATGTACTAATAAACTACATAAATATTTTCATACATCAAATGACTAATAATAAAACTTGTCCAAGTTAAGAATTTACATACAGATTATATATAAACTTATGACCATGTCATACATGTATATAGTAACTTTAGGAACAAAATTCAAACATTCATAAGTTTCTTACATGTTCTCACAATACATGAATAGTTTCTATTTCAACATGCCAGCAGTCCTACAATTTATGTCAATGTCTACATAGAGGTAATTTTATATTTGTTACTTTGACTAGCACAACCAAATCGGTATGCAATGCATAGTTTTTTGATCTAGTGCAAAAAACACAGCTAGGGAATAAAGTTAGCCCTCTAACATTGATTTTATCTTCTTGTAGGTGCTATAGAATCATTAAAATATCTTATAATTGACTAAAATTATCATGTAAGGTCATCATCATGAAATCATGTATATACTAGTATAGGATTTCCAATACCACTAGCAGTGCATTGTGTTTACAAAAACCCTGTTAGTAACACCAATAACTTGTTCAACTCTATATAATCCAACTAACTAAGGAAGCCACCACCATATACACATCTTATTAATTTTAATGTTGAAAGGGAAGACCATTACCCGTTCATAAGTGTAATCAAGGCTTAGACAATTTTTTTGGATAGCATCCTAGTTGCATTTAGTTGAGAAACTTAACTAGGTAACTTATGAATTTTTACTAAGAAAAATAGCTTAACTCTCCACATCCTAATCAATAAGGTGAACTCTAAAAGCAACATACACTACAATCTACATTAGGCATTTATATGGCAAGGTTTTCCTTGCAAGTGGTAGTTTTAATAGTCTGAAGCATATGCCAATTCTTGAATAAAAACCAATGCAAAATATTATTATCAACTACCAAGTATGAAAATTTGCCCCAATGCAAATAAGAATGGCGTGAAATAGAGGAAATGAGCTATGCTTCTAAGAAATATATCAATGTAAACCTTTTACTTCTACACCCATACATGCCTTCTTTTTTAAAGCATCATATACTTTGTTTGAAATCAATTTTTGAATCGACAGATATTCATTAGTCTCCCAAATAACATCATGACAGATTAATTCATCCCATTACCTCTTATTTATCTAAACTGTCCATTAACATATTAAGCACATCAATATAAGCAGTTTTTAACCAACTTATCCTCCAATACTCATTAGCATAATCCCATGAGGCAAATAGACTAGAGTATGTTAATTGTATTAATGGATATATTGACAAAGGAATGCCTTAAATTGAAAATTACAACATGAGATAGTCATCTCACCTCTATTACCAAACCCTCTCTAGCCATAGCAAAATTTCAAACTCTGCATTCTCAAAAACCATTCACTATTAAAAAAAAAAAAAGCCAACAAAAAAAACATCACTGTCAAAAAAAAATGTAACTGTTGGTAATAGTGCAGGTGCAGATCTCCTGAATCTTTTTTTGAGACTCTAATTTTAACCTATTTCTGAAAGGTGATGGTTTACATGTTGCTCATAGTCCGGCATATGGTCCCTCATAGCCATGAAACCATTTTAAATCTCTTTCAAATGATTTTGGTAGTACTTTACATTTTTTTTGTTCTATTCATTTTCTCCAGCAAAGTGTTCATATTTCTCATTGGATACGCCAGACAGTTTAAAAGATTCAAGAATAACAAAATGACCCAGCCCTCTTGAATAGCCTAACCTATGGCCCAATACCTCCCTAAATATCGACATCATTTGTGCAATGATAAATGCTAAAGACTCTCTTGCTCTTTAGCATTTATCATTGCAACCATTTGATTTTCAACATTTAAGAAGATTCACCATTACATGTATATAACTGAGTGCTCATTTCCAATTCACTACACGTTATTTTCTGATGTGTAGACTTTTTATTCTGAAAGTCATTTTTATATAGAACTCAACGTCATTGAAATATTACACCACACATGTATTTCAAATATGAAAATTGAGGAGGTGACTACATCTAATATCCATTGTATAGACATATATAACCATTTGATTTTCATCCATTGTTGAAGTGTGGAATTTCTTTTACTATTAATATTAACTAGCATTAAGTATTTGCATTAAGAAGATCACATGTCCATGAGTATCCAACTACCTATACTTTGTTAATATTTATGTTTAACTCTACTAAAGGTTGTGCTCACATAATTCTCTTCCGTAGTGGGTGTGATGAGTCTACCCTTCTTCTTTGACCAATGCACATCTTTCTTTAAAAAAAAAAAAAAAAATCAGATTATTGTCCTTCTACACAATGTCAGATAGGCAAACATTAGTCTTGGCACATCTTAGAAAGTAACTTTGGAAGATTATAAAAAAAGTTAGCCATTGTTCTTAACTTTACCTTTTGTTTCATTAATATAACAAACGACATCTATTCGCTTTTCTTTGTTATAGCTAGAAAATTTATTCAATAGACATACATTAGCCAGTCCAGAATTGGAATTTTTTATTTTTTGGCAGGGGGTATTGTTAGATTAAGTAGGTGTTATTAGAGTACAAGGTGTTTTAACAAAGATGTAAAAAAACTAATATCTTCAAGTATAACTAACACATCTCGATAGGTATGTTTCAACAGGTTGTAATACATTGTTACATTCACTTCATCATCTTTGATTAATTTATTCAGTAACAATTATCTTGAATGGTGCACTCACCCACCGATTGCATAACCACTCCCACACTGGCTTCTCTACCAACAAACCTTCATTAGTTGAACTTGGTGCCTCCTTATGTGTTGCATGTTCTTTGTATTTAAGGTGCAATAAGTAATGAAACACATTATATGCAAGACATAACTAATCTATCATTGTTTAATGAAGATTTTTCTTGGTTCAATCCAACAAAAAGTCAACCTATGAATGTACAATGTTAGATTAGTCTATGCACCATACTTACATTTGAATTTAACAAGTCTTTATGGATATAATTTAAATATTCAAAATCAGAATCCATATACAAATATTTGAAGCATTGAAAATACAACACAAAGCCAACCTATGAATGAACTAGTTTAAAAAGCCCATACACCATACTTATATGTTATTCTAACAACTCATCCATACAAAATCTAGATATTCAAAATCAGCCTATGATTGTACCACTTTAAAAAGTCCACGCACAACATACTTTTCAATTAATCTAACAACTCTATGAAAGAATATAAGCATTGAAAATCACAAGCCATGAGGAAATATATGAAGCATTCAAAATCTAAATCCTTACTCGAACACGCTCAAGTAGTTCATCTTTCTTCTTCACGTCATCCACCCTCTAGCTAACATGCCTCATCTCTGCATAATGCTTAATGATCCATGTGACTCTTGTGGTGTACATTGTTCTATTGTTACATGATGAACCTATCTTTTCATCTTTGATATCTAGTGGTATCTTTCTAACTTTCTCAGCCTTACAAACTCAGTCCCTTTGGCTACTTCCCTATAATGTTTAGAAGTTTTTGGTACTATACCATAGACATAAGGTATATTGTACTTGTTTGTGCAATACTATTTTGATTATTTATCCTTTCATACCATGGGCATTTATGAAAGACTTCATGAACTTGCTTATGAGTTTACTTACTCTCCCATTGGCCAGTTGTATTCGTCTTTGTCTCATTACATGGACCCAAAACTTCCTCACATTCAACATCTAGAGATTGAGTGGAGTCATCAGATGATTACTAACGTTCATCTCTCAAAGTTCATGTTGCTGGTTCTGATGATAGGGCTCGTCAAATATTAAGTTGTCATGGTGCTTGTCCAACTCTTCCTCCGCATCTTCCTCTTTTTGATAGAACCATATTACCAAATAGAAAAATATCTTATTAATTATTTAACAAGGTAGTTGAACTCAGAAGGAACTATTACAAACGAAGATTGAAGCAAATGAAGGTAGCCTAGTTCCAACTACAATAATACCTTCTCTCTGTAGAAGTGAAGTTGGCTTCTTAGTTGTTTTGAAGTTACTAGAGTGTTGTTTGTGATGTTTTGTCATGTAATGGCAACAATAGCTGAGACGTAGATCTCCAAGTCCTACATGTGACACTTGTGTTTACTTTTACTAACCATTTTCAAATAACTAGTTAGATCTCATGGCAATGATAGCTCTCAGACATTTCACTTTGACACTTTTGTTTTTGTTATCTCCCGTGCAAGTGCCGCTCTAAAACAGGGAAGCCTACCAACTTTCCTGTAAGATTTTGGGTATAGATTCGATAAGAATTAGAGGTATAGGAAACTTTAGTGTTTGACACTTTTAAGAAATTGAGATCTTAAAGCATTCTCAATAGTTTATATATTATACAAGAAATGTAAATTATTTTAAAAATTGTTCAAGAAAGGAGTTCCATCCGATTATGTAAAAGCAAATCTAAAATGCAATTCACTACAGTAACCCGATACATATGATTGGTACTGTTCATCTTGTAATCATTTTTTTTATATATATTTCATTTCCTCTCTCATTTTCTTTTACTTTGATTTTCACCATTTAAGAATTTTTTTTTTTTTTAAATACAGCGATCAATCTCATGATCATTGCTATATGGAAATGAGTTGTTGAATTTTGTTCACATACAACATGCAATGCAATTTTATATTTAAAATCAGAAAACTGACTTATTCTAATTAAGTTAAATATGGTCAGAGTGATTATCAAACATGACAATTCATCATAAGTGACATTTATGCACAAAACCTCAGTGGCCGAACCAAGTAATTTTGATGCCATAAATACACATTTTCATCATACACGGTTGAATTTATTATTGGTATGATTAAATCACCATACTAACTTTACTCAACATATAATTTGTTGGGTTCTATATAATTATGAGTAAATAGAAAAAGCTAAATCTCCACATCAAACTTATGTAACAGGGGAGTGTGTAGAGGCAATTAATCATTCCAAATCATCATAAAACATATTTCGCATAATTACATCTTCCAAATCCGCCCGAAACAAACTATCATCATTGCAAATTTGAGTAATCGTTAGCATAGAGTACAACAACCTTTAGGCTTTGCCAGTTCACACTCCCTCAAAAAATAAATTGTTGGCATTGTGCTCCCAAAAAAAAAAAAAATCCAGAAAGTCCACCAACTAGACATTAGTCAACAATACACAAATAAAATCCAACAGTCAAACACTAGTTGACATATTAGTAATGGTACAGTCATAAAAAAGTTAATATCAATAATGTAAATAGGCTAAACTAGCAATCTCATTTCCAAATATAAACATGGTAGGAAATTAAACTTAGGAAGAAATGTCAGGAATGATGCTAATCTACATATTTGAGGAACTTAAGCATATTAAAATGCTTCTTGAACTAGCTTTCTACCTATCCAATTTGATTATTTATTGCAAGATTGATTGATATTGGAACTGACGCTTCTTGAAATGCTTCATTAAGTCAGATTATTTATCACAAAGTTGGTTGAAATTATAGGAAAAATAAATGGAAATGATTTATCACAATACATCAATATAACACAAAATTCAAGTACAAGAATCATGCCATAGGCATGTAGCAACTCTTTAGACTCTAGCAGGTTGTGTCTGGTCTATTACCATGATATTTATATTCATCTTAAGGTTTATTGGTTTTATTCTAAACATCACCTCTTAAAGCTCTCGTGGTTTTCAAATCATGTATATGACATGGTGAAGTAAAGCTGTCAAAGACTATGATACAAGAAGTAATATTAAGTGACTATAAAATGCGTAAAAGAAGAATTAGAGAACTGGCATTGATGCATACCATCATCGAATCAAGTTCCAAAGTCAATTTGGAGGTCCTGTTCACTATTACCACTATCGTTTTCATTATAGTCATTCTCTTCCTCATTAATGAAATCTTTATCATGGCCAAAGGTCGAATATTCGTGATCAGATATTGGGTTCGAGAGTATTGGGACATCGGCAACATGAACTGATTCTACATCAGACCTATGCAAGGAATTCCTCGTGGCGACATCATCATATCAGGGGTCTACTTCTATGTATGAGGATTCATTCTCTTGAAATGCAACATTTTCGAATAATCATCATCATCCTCATCATTCACCAATGGTTTGTTTGGAACATCATACGTATTCCTATTAGTCATCTTCTGCACCACAAACCAATTACCATCCAAACTAGTGTCTTTAAGGTAAAACATTTGAGAGGCTTGATAGGCAATGGTAAATGGCTCATCTTTATACCATTTACGAGAAGTGTTGTTACTAGTTAGATGGTCACCAACTCGTATTCCTCTTTTCTCATAACCGGTATCAAACTACTCACATTTGAAAAAATATACATGACTGCATCTCATGTAGCATAATTGCAATATGTCAATTAAAACACCATAAAAATCAACAGGTTTTGAACAATGTTCATTGTTAACAACCACCCCACTATTATGAATTCGGCGATATTGTTGCAAGCTCTTTGTGTGGAACCTGATGCCAATCATGATGCAAGCAGTATATGAAGTAACCCATGGGTTCAATCCACAAGCAAGTGCATATATATCGTTAGTGACCTTATCTAAATTTCTTGAACACAATTGTTAAACCTGTGAAGAGGGTAAGAAACCCATTGCAAATGATATTCTAATTTAAATTGACAATATGAGTGTTTTTAGGCTTTTTGAGGTAACCTACACGTGTATAAAACTAACTTAAAAATTTACTTTGATGTTTACACTCTATGTTATCAGTGCAATGTTCTTGAATCTTGGAGTAGTGCTAACGAAAGATCCATATGCACAGTAACTCGGGTTAGTATAAGGTGTTATTAATGCTATATTAATAAGGTACAATTAATAGAAAACCCAACATACTTACTGTAGGTACGGTTCAGTCTCTATATAATTATTAAGCACATACCACTTTATCTTCGCAAGTAGAGTCTTATCCAATCAATGCGAAATTAGCGAGCCCAAAAGACATACATTTTGTAAAAACACAGCCAATCATTCATACTGATAGTCATTATCGAGCAAAAGGTCAAACATTCAACATAAACATAGGCTTAAGCAATTGACCCTTCCAAACAAGCCTTATTTATGACGTAGTGCTTGAATTTTTTCAAATATCTCTCAAAATGATATATCTACCTATATTGTACTGAACCTGCAAGGAATGCTTTACGGGATAGATGAATGGCGAGATGTACCATTATATCAAAGAAGGCAGGTGGAAAAAGTATCTCAATTTTGCAAAGGATGATTGCAATGTTAGATTGTAGTCTCTTCAGTACATCTAATGTCAATGTTCATGCACACAAAGCCTTGAAAAAGGAACTCAACTCTGTCAATGCAAGGCATATATCTGATCACAAAAATCTACCAATTGCAACTGAAAGTAATCTTTGCAAAAAAAAACATAACAATCATAATTTTTCATTTCTGCTACCTTTCCATCATTGACTCAAATGCATTTAGAAATATTTGAGGCTCAGAAAATTGCACATCTACAAGCCACTTACAAAAGCATCTCCTCTTATCTAAATCCAACGTGTAGGAACCAAGCATCTTGAAATATCCACTACTAACAAGTTGTAAATATAATTCCTTCCTTAATCCACTACTAACAGGTTGTAAATGTAATTCATTTCTTAATCTAAGCTCCATCAAGTCCCTACTTGCATTTGCAATGTCTTTGTTTTTTCCTTTAATATTCATTAATGTACCTAGGACGTTGTCACATATGTTTTTTTCAAGGTGCATGACATCAAGATTATGTTCTAAAAGAAATGTTGACTAGTAAAAATATACTTTGTTTTGTCCAACTCAATTCATCTGGTCTATGTTGTCTCTTCCAAAATGGACAACAACAACCTTCTCTAGTTGTTAGAGTACATCATGTCCCATGAGTTCTGTAAGTCGCAATCGATGATCCTCATTTCCATAGAAAGCAGTTGTTCCATCCTAAGCGGAGGTTGGGAGCATCACATCTATGAAGTGACTTTATACATATATCACCATGTAGTTATAAGTTTTGTGAGTGGATACCACTAACTATTTTTATCCCAACACAAGTATTAACTTGATAACACAAACAAGATAAGAGTAAGGGTGATTAATCACCTCATAATATACCCAAGAATGATGGCAGCACCCCTAGCAAGATTGGGCTAATCTTTGACTATTTTAACAAAAATTTTATGTAAAGTCATTTTTACGTACTCTTTTGGGTATTTTATTGATGTGATTAGTTGCATATTAAAAAAATTGATACAGCTAATCACATCAGTAAAGTATGTAAAGAGTACACAAAAGTGACTGCATATAAGATTATTCTTATTTTAAAAGAACCAACATACCCTTAACGGATAATCAAGTTTTTGTTTAGGGCCACGAGTAACATGCTCCTTTCATATTATACCATGCTTCCCCAATTTTTAACTGTCAAATTGTTCTACCCGCATGCACCAATACATGTGAGAGCAATAATTATTTTTGGTGTTAGTTTAAAAGTCTTAGTCAACAAATAAAGATGTATAAGCTCTCAAATATTTTCCTTCCCCTCTAAATAAGTTGGTGGTGTTAGGTTGGTCCATTTATTTTGACTGATATGAACCCCATGCCCAATTCTTTTTAAAAAAAAGGAAAAACATTTGATTAATCAAACATGTGTAAATCATCGTACCAACATAATATAATCAATTGGAATATATTATTAACATTATTTTTTTATCTTTATGAGCTAAATATATATTAATGGGTTTGACACAAGTGGTCCATCTTTGATGTAACACACTCTAAAAGCAGTCACTATCAAATGTATAGATGCCAAACAGGACATGTGCATCAGATTGGCAACTTGATACCAAAATAATCAGAACACAAGTGTTTAGATCTGGACCGGTTGACATATATTCTCTCTTCATCTGCGTATGTACCCCATATATGTAATGTACCAATTTTTATTTTTGTCTTTATTTATTATTTCTCTTTCACTTGATTTGAAGTGCAACCAAATTCTAAGGTGAATAAATATCTAAGGATCACTCTCTTTAGAGTTCATGTGTGAATTTTAAGTTCTAACACATGTTAAGTACGGGCTGGTTTAGTCACATAAAATTAAACTATTTTATCTTATTTTATATAATCATTATAATTTTTTCAGATTTTCATATAAAATATAATAAAAAATTTAATTTTTTCAAATCTCAAAATAAAAATAATATTAAAAAACTATATTATAATAATATTTTATTCAATTTTCAACAAAACATCTCATCTTATCTCGTATGAATTGTATAACCAAATTAGGCCTAAAACTTATAACATTTATCGACTGTTTAATGTTATTATAAGAATAATTATTATTATTATATAAATTAATTTATATAAGTTTTTTTATTCGTAGCTTTAAAGTTTGAACAAAAATTTTTAGTAATTCCAAACCAAATATTTAGTATTTTAATGCACAAACTTTAAAAAAGTAATCACATTTAATTGTAAGTCGTTTTACAGTTTACACCCACTTCTCATAGGCGATATTGTAGAATTTGATCGATAAAAGGTTTAAAATTAAATTTCTGTTGCATGTTGGGTATGTGATGAGTTTCTACAATAGAGTTTTATTAAGTTGAAGTGAATTTATATATCAATATGCATATTTATATTTATATATCAATATACATATTTATCTAACGTAATTAATTAAAAAATTAAATTTTAATAAAAATAATATCAATTTAAATTTTAAATATAAAATTATCAGTATTCATATACATCGTAGACAGAACGGTATGCAAATTCTCTCGAAGATAACAAAACTCTTTTCTAAAACTATTTTAAAGCGATTTCCTTCGCCTTAAGTGCGTAGCTGTCACAACTGTTCTTTTATAAAAAGTGTGTGGGGATTCATAAAAGTTAAAACTTGTGTGAGGTCAAAACGCCGATGTTCTTTTCGTATATCACACGGTCCGATATCTGACGCTCGAGTATTTAATATCCACACTCGGCCATCACTCCGCTGCAAAGAAGCGTAAAGAGACAACACGTCCCTGTTGGCAACCTTCTTCTTCTCTCGTCTTTACATTCTCAATAATAATTTTTTCATGCTAATACACCGTCTCCTTTCTCTCTCTCTCTCGCCAACTGCTCAGAGATTTCTTGGTCTTTTTCTACACCAAATGGTGAAGAAAATGAAACCGGATTCAAAACTGCTGTTATCACTCCACAAACGCAATCATGTCTTTGTGAAGTTTGCTGTCTCATTTCTCTTACTGGGTCTCGCTTTTCGTCTTTTCTCCTCTGATTCGATCAGGATTTCTTCACAGTTAGAGACACCCCCTGTTTCCGAGAGAAAAACAGAGTCCCCTGTGGTTTCTGTCCCCATTCAGGCGCCTGTTTCTGCGGTTTCTCCTGTAAATGAAAACCATACATCTGATAATGGTGAGGAATTTTTCCATCGTTTTTTATTTGAAGGCATGCATGAATGAGAGAAAATGCAAATTAGCTTAGCAAATGGGTTTCTTTGATTTTTGTTTTCTTAAAGAAAAATAGCGGGCTGGCTTTTTGTTGCGTCTTTTCTATTTTTAAAGAATAAGTTCTCTCTTCTTTTGAGCTTTTGTTTGCTAGCAAACAAGTTTGTCATTTTGGGCACAGATAAAAAAATAAAATAAAAATAAGTACCTCCCATTTTCAGTGGATTGTTTTCGAGTTTAATTCCAGTGTACTGTGCTTCCTTAAATATCAGTGCCCACTATTATCTTATCTTGATTTTGTTTTGATGCCATATAGTTGCAGAAAAGTGTGATATATTCACGGGAGATTGGATAGCTGACAAATCAGGTCCAGCTTACACCAACGAGAGCTGCCATGTGGTTGAGAGTCATCAAAATTGTATGAGGAATGGGCGTCCCGATTCAGGCTACCTTTTCTGGAGGTGGCGTCCACTCGACTGTGAATTACCCAGGTTCAATTCCAAGAGATTTCTAGACCTTATGAGGAATAAGTCATGGTCCTTTGTTGGTGATTCCATTTCACGTAACCATGTGCAGTCATTGCTCTGTATTCTGTCACAGGTACACTTTAAAGTTCATCTGAGTGGTACTTAGAAATACAGATTTTGGTTGTTATGTTCTTTTTTAATCATGTCTTCATATCTGTTTTCGTTCTTAATTATTCTTTTTTCTCTTGCTTAGTTGATTGCTTAAGCACTGTAATCATCAATATGTGCTTTACGCTGTCTTCCAGGGTTCGGGTTAAAGCTAAGCATCCTTGACTCTTTAACAATTGTGAAAACTTTACCACTTTTTCGTTGGCAATAAAAAATTGGTGAAAGCATGGAGCGAATAGTTATGGGTTATCAGTGTTAGATGTCGTTCCATGACCAAGACTTCCCTCTTTCTGCCCCAGAGAGCTCCCATGAGCCATTCCTAGAGAGTATTTATCGTGTTGGTTGTGGAGCAAGGTGCTTACTGCTCCATTTCTTGTCTTGGTTCTTTTTCTGTGCTGCAGATCATGTGGTAAATGTTTTCATTTGTGGAGGATGACAGCTTCCATTTTTGTGGTTCGACTACTGCTCCAAGGAGGTTGTAATGTCTTGTCTAAGCAGGTCTACCTATCGTGTGGGATGTGGCTTCTCCTGAATGTTAACAGTTAGTATTGTGGACATCCCTGTTATTGGTTTTTCTACATTTATTAGCACTGATTGGTTCGGGTTTACTTATCACCAACAGAATCCCAGTTGGCAGTTATTTTTATCTACACGCCAGATAAAGTAGTCTTCAGTAACAAAGGGGGAGGAAAGAAGCAAGGGAAACCGACTTGTATAATTAATAGTTAACAGCATTTACTAGTTTGATTGCCTCTGTTCGAGTTCTTTTATAGAAGTGTTGGTCATTTTACCCTACTTAAACACAATAACGAGAAAAAGGCTGGTTGCAATATGTGGACAATTTAAATGGCAGTTTCATTCAGGGATTGGCTTTCAGGCTTGACCACTTGATTATGGCTGTTTCATTCCTCTCTCATTCTCATGCATTGCTGAGCTATGCTCAATTTGAACTGTATCAACCCCATGAAAATGGTTTACTTAACTGGGAACAAGTACATAGTGGGACAGGACTGTATTGCATGTTCATTTTCAAGAATCTAGACCCCCGGTGTCACCCAAAGACCTAAAATATTAAGTAATTCTAGTGAACTTATACTTGGACCTACTGCCTCCTGACATCGTTGATTGAGTTTGCTGTCTGAAGGTGTTTCTTGTTATTGTTTTTTTGTTGACTCCAGGGCATTGAGTGTGTGTCACAAGTACTCTTCGGTTTTGACAATTTGATTCTACAAATAAAAATTTTGCTGTCCCACAGGTGGAACAAGCTGTTGAGATCTACCACGATGAGGAATACCGCTCCAAAAGATGGCACTTTCCTACTCACAACTTCACACTTTCAGTGATTTGGACTCCTTTCCTCACAAAATCAGCTATCTTTGAGGACATGAATGGGGTTTCTTCATCAGAAATCCAGCTCTACCTTGACAAACTTGACGAAACTTGGACCAATCAATATAAGAATTTTGATTACGTGGTAATTGCTGGTGGCAAATGGTTTCTCAAAACGGCAATTTACCATGAGAACAACACCATTGCAGGCTGTCATTACTGCCCTGGAAAGAACTTGACAGAGCTAGGCTTTGACTATGCATATCGCAAGGCACTTCAGCTGGTTCTCAACTTTCTCACGCGTCATGGCCAAAAGGCATTTGTTTTCTTCAGAACTACCACGCCAGACCACTTTGAGAATGGAGAATGGTTCAGTGGAGGATACTGCAACCGAACAATGCCATTCAAAGACGGCGAGGTTGATATGAGAGATGTAGACCGTATAATGCGTGACATCGAGTTGGAAGAATTTGACAAGGCTGCTGCAGTCGGATCTGAAAATGGGGTGATTTTGAAGCTTTTGGATACAACCCGCCTTTCAATATTGAGGCCTGATGGGCACCCTGGACCCTACCGGCAGTTCCAGCCCTTTGCAAATGAAAAGAATGCCAAAGTTCAGAATGATTGTTTGCATTGGTGCTTGCCCGGGCCAATAGACTCTTGGAATGACTTGGTGATGGAATTGATGGTGAATGGTGAAAAATACAGATGATTTTAGCTTTGGGTTATCTGCGTTTTGAGGGTCCCCGGCTCAGTTTATTATGAATATTTGAGATGTGGTCTTCTTGCCATCTGCCCATACTCTCCATTGTGTTTTACACGGATAATTTCTCTATACGTTGATTTATCACAAGCTACCAGGAAGGCATTTTCCTGACAGCATACACTGTTGGGATGCAAGGTATAAAAATGAGATTGAATTCATTTCATTGTGTTAAGAGTACTAAAAGTTTTTGGAATACCATAATTATTACACTTTACTGTAGCTTCTTTTTTTTTTTTTTTTTTGGTAGCTGAGGGGTGGAAGTTATATAGACCATAAAACAGAACCCAAGGAAAATGAATTGAACATTGCTGGATTGTCAGTTTGGAAAAGCAGGGGGCATCTTTATCAGTCAAACGCTGGCAAATCCAAGCACTCTGCTCAAGTGGAATCATACCTAGAAGACTTTTCAGTTTTCTCCTTCCTAACATGAGAGAGAGAGAGAGAGAGAGCTTGGGATGTAACAACTGACTTTCAGCATGCTCTGAATGGAATCACCAGGGGCAGGAAGGCCATCCAGGATATCCCTCCCGAGAGAGGAAGATGTAAATATAATAAAGCTAAAGGCCGTTGGCATAAGCCTCAACAAGTTATTCGTTCTGATCCTGAATCTTGAGTTCCCGTCCAAAAACAAGCACATCTTCCTGAATAAGCTACCAGAAATAAAATGCTTCAAGAAATGGGTTATACAAGTAGTTAAAGAAATAGAATGCTTAAAGAAATGGATTATAATTGGAGCCACAAATACCACAGATGCATTGGAGCACCAAATTCCAACCACTAATGAAAAATCAAAATCCAGTTGGTTAAGCCACTTCAACATTAGGCTGACAAATTGTTGATCGCGGCTGCTCAGACAATATTATGAGATTCAATATTCATGACCTTAATAAAATTATTTTGAAACACGAGACTTTTTCATTGATTCCCATTCTACCAAGTCAAATTCTCATCGAGAAATTCAATATTATTCGAATAAGAATTTAGGGCTCAAACGGCAACTTCAACACAAGTCATTCTTTGGATTCAGAAATAACTTCTTCATCGAGGTAACCGAATTCTAATATAGCACTTGATCATTAGTCAATTTTGCTTCGGAATCTCAGAAGTATTATTCAAACAAAAATTCAAGATCCACTATGTGACTAAAAGTTTGTCTGCTTGACCAACATGCTCAAGCAAAACACAGACCCGGATACAGCCATAAATCACGTTGGACACCAACTGTCCACCTCATTTCTTTTACTTGGTTGCTGGAGGTGCATCTTGCTTCTTTGGCTTAAGGAATGGATCCTGCAATTTAAAATTTGTGAAAGAAAATTAATAACGCGCACAATTTCCAATTTCTCAACCAAATCCATAAAATTTAGAACACCAGCCAGCATATATAACATTGCCAGAGCAGCTCCCCCCTAGGGGTTGACTCAAGTGCTAAAGGCCTTGGGCTTGGGGGTATGCTCCCCCCCACCCCCAGGTCTAAGGTTAAATCCCCTTGGATGCAAACAATCTCTAGGTACCTTCAGACTAGAAGATTTTTCCCTTTAATTACCCGAGGTGCACTTAGAGAAAAATTCCTTGCCGAGGGCTTGTGCACCCCCAGGATTAGTCGGGACACTATTCCTGAACACCCGGGGCCAAAAAAAAAAAAAAAAACATTGCCAGAAATATAATAAGCAGGCAGGTAAAATTTGAAAAATAGAAACTCTTTTAAGACTCGATGACATTAAACTTCCAACAGTGTTTGCACTATGAGCTTCCACAACATCCTGTCCTCATCATTACCACCAAGCCTCAAAATAGTCCTCCTTTTCCTTGGAAGTGTATTTGGAGGTCTCACTTGCCTTCCAAAGTTGCTTTCTTCACTTGGACTGCCTCTCTTGGGAAAATCTTGACATTGGATAATTTAAGGAAACGGGGTGTCATTGTTATGGATTGGTGCTTCATGTGTAAAACAAATGTGAAAACCATGGATCATCTACTCTTGCATTGTGAGGTGGCAAGGGGGTGGCATTTTTTGTAGAACTGGCTTGGCATGGGTGATGCCTTTGAGAGTGGTAGATCTTCAAGCATGCTGGAAAGGGCTTTATGGTTGCACTCAAGTGGATGCGGCTTGGAAGATGGTCCCTTTGTGTCTCATGTGGTGCATTTGGATGGAAATGAATGAGTGGAGTTTTAATGACAAGGAGCATTCTTTGGAGCAACTTTGGAATTTCTTTGTGCATGTTTTGCTGTTTTGGTCTTCTGCTTTAGTGACTCACGGATCTTCCGTTCATGATTTTCTAATGTCGCTTACCATTTCCTAGAATGTACTTAGCTGTTTTCTTTTGTAAACTACTTGTGTACATGGGTTTTGCCTATACATTCATTTCTAATAAAACTTCTTCTTGCTTATCAAAAAAAAAATCCAACAGTGTTTAGACATTCCTAAGAGGTGTGACCCTATAATCCTTCCCCCTCCCCTTACAAGGGCATCCTACCTCTCTGATTCACCGCAGGTATAGGTATGGAGACTCAACGAAAAAGCATGTGTTAAGCAGAATGAGCTATCAGATAACAGTTTCGAGAAATCTCCAAACCTACATTATACCGTATGGAGCCACTGTCGAGTATAGTATTGCAGTGAATGGCGCTTAGGCTCATAGATGTCAACACTCCCCATCCTAAGCACCAACACACCCAATGTCTGCATTTAAGAAACAATAAGGTCTACTCATCATAGCCAGTATCCAGGCCTCACAAGCCCTCATGACTCCAATAATATCTTTAGCTTTATGAGGTTTTCCAACAACCAAAATGAGCATATACGGCTCCATTCGTTTCCTGGGAGCCAGAGTTTGAAAAAGAAAGAATGCATGTTGAGCAAGTCTCCAATGAAAGTAGCATCCTAAACATTTTCTTTTATAAGTAGCATCCTAAACATATGGAACGGATGTCACTTTCTATAATTCCCAAAGTGAGGTGCCTCTATAAACACAGTAGTTATCCTTCCTTTTCAATGTGAGAGGAGAGGCTTCTCTCATATCATTATAAATGTCGAATACTATAAAGCACCAGAGGAATCCTAAGCTTTTCAAAATCAATTACCAGAACATTTTTCAATCTATGTTGGTGAAAATAACCAAACCAGTATTACATGAGGTCATTAACACCACCAAAATCAAAATAGCAGGGACACGTAGCGTGGTAAACTTTAAAGAGATATGTATACATATAAGAGGGAGTACCAGGTACACGAAGGAGTAAACATCAGAAAAACCTATGTAGAACATGTTATACTCTATGACTCAAGAAAATTACATTATCCATTGATAAGATCACGCATGAATTTGATTAGACAAGAGCCCACCCAGTCATACTCTATGACTCAAGAAAATTACATTATCCATTGATAAGATCACGCATGAATTTGATTAGACAAGAGCCCACCCAGTCCTTCCAATAGCCAAAGCTCCATGATCAACAAATTAGACCTTAAAACTTTGAGGAATTATAAAAGATGCAATTCCCTATTCAAATAATCATCAAACTTCATACAAAACTTAAGAGATCCAATGTAGGATTCACAAGGATCACGGTAAGCCGCAAACAGCTCCGGGTAATTCTCGTGAGAAAATAATATAACAACACGTCAGGATTAGAAACAAAGGAAGGAAACAGAAAGTCAAATCTCATGATTTCACCTATTGCTTAAGCCATATAACTACCCAGTAAAACAGCGCAGATTTTACATTTCCAGAGACCCAAACAATCGGAATCAAATACTCTTAACTCTTGAATGCTTTCCCCTCTAGATTCCGATCACTCACAGTTCCGCTTTTAGTTACATAAACGCTACTAAATTTCAAAACCCTAATTTCTAATCAAGTCAGCCAGTCCCGATCTAACCCAGTAAGAAGAGGCCTTCAATCAAACAAATAGAACTCATTGAGTCTATGAAAAAAATAGAGGATCTCAAAAGAAAAGATAGAAACATTAAGATAATACGATATAAATTTCATTCCAGAAAGAAAAAGGTGATAGAGCTTTTACGCGCTCGACGAAGAGGAAGTTGGCAACGACCACAGCGCCGACTATGCCGCCGACAATTGCTGCTGGGCCAGTAAGGAGACTCCATTTCCTGTAGATCATTTTCTTCTAGTTCTTGTTCTCAGAGATTTCTCTTGTTCTGCGATATACATAGGCGGGTAACTGGGTCTGGTTCTCCTTTGTCCCTCGCAGAATCTCGAGAGTCGAAAAAGGGCCACGGGCCCTGTGGCTTTTGGGCCGGGATCGGGCTTTCCTTGATACTAAGCAGGGAAGCTCTTGGGGCCTAGGCGCCAGTAATGTACTTGAAGAATTTGCCAATCAGCTGACAAATGTATATTTACATGGGGTTACGGATTTGTTTCGTATTTCTGCTAACGACTTCTAGTAACCTGCGACAAGAAAATGAGAGGGACTAGGTGTGGTGGGGGACACTTTTCATATCTTAAGTCAGAATAAAGTGTAGAGAGTATTTTTAAATTATCAGATTGTTTAGAAGTTTCCTCAATCATTTTCTTTGAATTCTATTTATACGGGCTGAGCACGTAATGAGAAAGGCTTGCCTCATGGCTTGACATTCTCCAATCCTTGCTGGATTGTCGGTTGACTGGGAGAGTATTACGGGCAGACATTACGCCGGTGATTATTTGTTCGTTATGTCATTAAATCGTCATTAATGATGATTGAATTCAAATTCCATATCGGTGCTTTTTGGCAATTGGACCTACTTCATGCGTTGTGCTAAGGGGGGCCTTTTATCTTTGGTTCGTGGGCCTTTACAGTGTGGGGTTCAGCCCACTCTTCAAGAGGGGCATTTAGTCCACAAGCATACTTTCGACTCACCCATAGCAAGTAGATTCTACTCCAAACTTAATCCTATATTAAATTATCCATCTAAACTCTATATAATAATAAAATATTATTAATTTTTAAATTTTTTATTATTTTTATCTATTTTTTTCATCATATATTGCAGATCTACCAGTCATATTTTAATGTTTAATCAAATAAAATATATTTTATGTTATTTTTCATAATTTATAACATGCACTTTTTCGATAGTTTTATATTTAATAACACAACTGTTAAATGACCTTACTTGTTGAAAAAATAATAAAAAAACTATTTTCAACTAAGTAAAAATGTCTCACATATTTGGATAAACACCGTAACAAAAATCAGCTTAGCTAACCTTTTGACTACTCCAATGTAACTCTATTTTCATCCTCGGTTGTTATAGCTAATGGGATGCGAATCGTCTTATACTATATAGTTTGTGTGGTCTGCATGAGCTTTTTCTTTGGTGGGAAGCTTTCCATTATCCATGCATGGCAATGCATGCGTGGCTGCTAGCTACCATTGACCAGTTCGGTTCAATTGTTCGTAATTCCGAGATTGCTATATATAATGTACATGGATATGAATTACTTGCTCACGGCAAATGTGGGAAAATGATGTCTTTGATGTCATTCCATAGGTAGCCTTATTTTCTATTAGAGTACTATTGCTATTGGGCCATTTGAATAAATAAATACGTGACGACATGTGTTCATCTCAACCATATGGTACTACATGTTTGATTAAAATAAATAAAAATATATATTGTATGAAACTCAAAAGAGATGAATATTGAAATATTAAATCCCCTCTACCATTTTTGTGTTTGTCTCTATTTATTTTTTATTTTTTAGTAAACTATGTACTACTTGAGGAGGGTCATTTGAGCGGTAAGTTTCATATGGTCAAATAGCATTATTCTTTACATTATTGTATATAATTAGCTAGGTGCTAACTCATGTACGAGCATGTGGTGGAGAGTCATTTGAATGGTAAGTTTCATATAGTCAAATAGCATTATTCTTTATATTATTGTATATAATTAGTTAGGTGCTAACTCATGTACGAGCATGTGGAAAAGTAAGCCTTGTCAAATTAATATATTTTGTCAATATTTAAATATTTACTTCTCCATATAACGACTAGCTAGGGTTATCAGTTATAGCCTCCAAAATCATATCATAATGAAAATATCACAAAGGCAATATATAGAGTATCATGTATATCACAAAGAGGTTTTTCTTTTGTTTTTAAGCAAAACGTGCATGGTTTTTCAAGATACAATGTGAAAATTGGAAAGACAGGAGGTATTGAACGAGCTTCAATCCAATGAAAGAAAAGCCAATTTAACCACATGTAGACTACAATATTCTTAAAAGAGGTTTCATCCATTCCATCGAGTTCTATTATTGCGTATTTGTTTAATGATTTTATAAAAATAAATTTATAAATTAACATAATTTAATATATTAAATTATAAAATCACTTTTAATAGCGTAACACTTTCACTGTTAACAATACTCGGGAACATTGATCCAGGGTTGCTTGTGAAAAGACGTAAAGTTGAGAGAAAACATTAGACAAAGTAAGATCAACTATCACTTTGTCACTAGAGAGTATTAGATCAAGACCGTTAGGAGACAATTAAGCATTGGATTCTCTTTTTGGTCAATCAATGGTCATTTCCTATAGAGAACAAACAGTCGCCACTCATAACGTGCAGTAACATAATTTCAAAGAAGAAAGATAAATCCAAACAGCATAACATAGAATGGGAGTACAAATTTCTATGCTGAAAAGTAAAGTTTTTCATATGGAATTAATGCTAAACAACAAACACCCCTCATTGTTTTGAAACTGATGTAGGGTGCATCATGGCAATCAAATGCATAAAAGAGTTTAGAGTACAAGAATGACTTGAAAAGTGAATAAAATTATAAAAGAATAATCCAATAATTGAACCCAAGACTTTTCTTGACACTCACTATTGTTCGGTCGAATGAGAACCAACTAGAGAGTTTCGCTCAATTCCTCATCACTCACCCGAGTCTTGGTCAAGTGAACATTTAGATAGAGTTTCAATTCAATTTGGGTTGTGATTAGTATATGAGATAATCAAGACTTTTATTTTATTTTGAAGTCTTTGATTGTAAGCTTATTATAAAGAGGAAATTATTGGTCGAGGAAATTGTTTATCATTGATATTTACTCCCACTCGATAAGAGTTTACTATTAAGAAATTTCTACCAAATTTTCTTCAATGTATAACAAAACCCTATATGAATTATATATATATATATATATATATATATATATATACATACACACACCAATTTCTGTGTATAACATTATTTGTAGAATATAAATTACAAGTCGTGACTATTCACTGTAGCCCCAAATAGAAGAGGCACACAAAAATGCCTTTCTTTTATAAGCTTCTAAGTGAATTTGCAAACTTAATTCAATACAGAAATCTACCCAAAAGAATCTTTCGTTTTGTTGTTAAAATTGTGTGATGATTTAGAGAAAGTACCAAAGAAAGAAAGAAATAGAAGTAAAGTTCACGGATAGAAAGGGACGAGAAAAAGAGAGATGGTGTAAAGCAAAAGGGGAGGGGGGAAAGGGATAATTATGACAAAAAGAAAGGTGGATAATTATGACAAATAGAAAGGTAATTAATTAGGTGTAACATATAAATATTATAAAGTTAAAAAAATATGTATGAAATAAACAAAAGTATAAAGTAACATTGTCTTATTTGAATAGTAAAAATATTAAAAGTGTTTCATCTCATCTAATTATTATAATTTTTTTAAATTTTTACATACAATTAAATAAATAATTTAATTTTTTTAAATCTCAAAATAATAATAATATTAAAAACTAATATTCTAATAATATTTTATTCAAATTTCATTTAAAACCATATCATCTCAACAAATCATTCAAACCTCACCTAATAGAACTCATTATTGTCATGACCATCTTGAGCACAAATTGAACTCAAAAATTCAAAATAACAATCAAGTAAAACCTATTGTGTCTAATAGTAATAACACGTGAATGTACGAGAGGTAATGTAATTTTTTAAGAAAAAAATAAAAGATAAAATATTTGAAGATTAAAAAAGATTTTTATCTCTCCCATCTCTCGTATGCATATTGTATAAAGTCTAACATTTATTTTATTTTTTTGTTTTTAATATTCTTTTTAAAAAAAAATCAAATTATTCTTTTAACATTTGGGTTCTCCAATGGGATGGGCTTTAAATAGTGAATGCCATGCTATTAACTATGACAGCGAGGGCCTAACGTAAGGGTGACTTTAAGCCCAATATCTAACATTTGTAGGAGTTCACAAAGGTTGCCAAACCCTAAAAGGTAGTGAGGATGGATTTTGTACACTAGTTTCCAAGTGGAAGAATCATATACATCCTAAAACATTTGAGTGAGGTTACCTCCTCCTCCTTTTTCTTTTGACGTGGGTAAATAGAGTCGATAGTGTAATGTACATCCTTCATAAGATCCAATCATTAAGATTGTGCCGCTTTATCTAGTTTTATTTTTTTCCCCCTCACTCGATAGCTTAAATAGTAGAAAGAATTTAAAAAAAAAAAAAATCGAAAGAATTGAGATCGAATAGGTCTTTTTGTGTCTTTGTGTATGGTATACTCTACCTCCGCGAAAGAAGTAGATTGTGTCAATTTTAGTAATTCAGCTCTAAAAATTGGTGGTTCAAATAGTGAGTTGTGACAAAAGCGAGAAAGTTGAATGAAATATTATTTTTATTTTGAGATTTGAAAAAGTTGAATTGTTTATTATATTTTATTTAAAAATTTTAAAAAAATTATAATAATTAAATGAAATAAGTTGAAATGGTTTTTGTATCCAAACCACCAGCCCCTAAATGATAAAAACATGATCTACGATTAATCCAAGACTGAAAACTGTATTTATTTACCAACGGCAGTACTCTTGGACTATATATATATATATATATGTTTAGTTGACTAGCTAGCTCACATGAAAAATGAATTTTACCATCCATCTTGAATTGACTCATCATGACATTTTCTTACAGAGCAATTCATTTTGCCTTTATTGTACACAAGATTTCTTACATTTTTGTTCTCTCTTTTTTTTTTTTTTTTACCAAAATGGTTGGTAAGTGAAAACAACTGCAAGGAGAGACCAGCTTTCATCCATGTTATCAATTCATGTAGTGTTTCACTGTTTCCCCTTTACTTTCTAGAAAAAGGGGGTTAAGGTGCACCCAAAATGAGAAGAATCAGTGAAAAATTATATAAAGAAAAAAGAAAAAGAAAAGGTATGCATGATTCTTAACCTGAGATGGTTTATTCTACCTAATTCAATGGATCCTGAAATTCTTTTAATCGAATTATTGAACTCATCAACATGATATCATACCATTAATTACAGTTCAAAGATGGGTTAATTATTTAATAAATTTCCTTTTAAGTGGGGAGCACAAAATCCGAATGTGTTCAATGTTCATCAGCTCAATTGGCAAAAACATCATTCCAAGTTGCCAATCCTATAATTAAGTGGAAGAGATCATGGGATCGAGTGGACCACATTTATGCATGCGTAGTTACATAATGCCACCATGATAATGGCCAACTTCAACACAAGCTCACTAAAAAAAATAAAAATAAATTAAAAAAATAGTATTTTTAACGAAAATAACTCATTTTGACAATAAAAAAGAGATAAAAAAATTATGAATATAATCATTATGAGTAACGCATATGTAAAAGAGATAAGAGGAAATGTACGTCGTCCTATATTACAAATTTCAAGGGTTTGAAACTACAACACTCGTCTCATTCCAATGTGTCGAAAATTTCAAAGCCAATGTGTCAAGAGGTGTAAGTCTTAGGGTGGAAGATCATTGAGCAAAGATAAAATTAATAAGTACATTAATAATTATAATTAGATACTTAGTACTGCGTGTCGTGTGGTTTGGGAAAAATGAACAATTATTCTTGTGCTACAGCTAGCTTGCCAGGTAGGTGACGCGTTGTGTTCTTATTTTCTAGCTCCACCAAATCAACGCGTCTGTCAAAGAATTGTGGTGGTGAGAATGAACTTCATAAATCTTCTAAGAAGCCCAAATGGACTTTTCAATCATCGTCCTAAATTATTTTTACAAAATGCTCTTAATTAATTTTTTGATTGGGACGCAACGCCCAATCTCCTTCAATGTGTGTATATATATATATATGTTTTGGTTGTCGTTTTTAGTCATCCTTTGCAACCTCATAATGACCATTTAACATGGCGACCCTCCCCCCCTCTCCCGTAGAACGAGCTGTGCCCAACATTGACAAGTACTGCTAGCTGTTAATTACTAATTCTTCATCTTCTTTTCTTTTTTTTTTATTTGCATCATCATGTCGTCAGAAAGCTGTCATCCATTTTTGGACAAATATTACGGAGATACTACGAGTGATTAATTAGAGTAGGTGGGTCATGGGAATGCTCTCTGAGAAGTTGGTGGAAACACCAGTTCACTTGATCACTATGAAATACCAGTACTTGCATTTAAGGCTGCATTTAAGCTGAGTTGAGTTAACCAATTCAATAATAGGGAATTGAGATAAAAAAAAATTAATAAAATTAATTTAAATGTGTTTAAATATTAAAATTAATTTAATATTTTTATAAAAAATTAAAAAAAATTATAGATCCTATATATAAAAAGATGTTAAATTAAAAATAATTATATATCTTACGTATAAAAAAATTTTAAATTGATATAAGTTTAATAATTTAAGACTTGAATTTAAAATAAATTATTTGTATAAAAATATATATAGAAAAAACAATATTTACGTTTTAATTTTATTTTTTTTATTAAAAATTTATACATCAACACCCTCTAACGAGCGCGATCGAGCAACCCAGATCAAATTAATCATAATGACAAGGCGATATGATTGTCATGGTGGCCAGAGTTTTGAAGCCACCAAAAGTGGCCCAATCCGAGTTGCCTCGTGGTGGCCAAAGTCTCTAGCCACCGAGGGAGGTCTTATCAAAGTGGCCGTGGTAGTTTGAGACCTTTTGGTGGTTAGCTTTTTAATTATTTATCATATCATCTCTAAATACTTTTTTGAGAAAATCAAGATATACGAACGTGCTTTTAATGGTCCTGTCACTTTTTTAAATAACAGTTTTCACAACCATTTATATCTACTTTTATAATTTATTTATATTGGGGGGACAAGGCCAAGCCGGGTCGCCGGCGGCGGGGGGGGGGGGGGGGGGGGACCTCTGATTTGCACACACTCACGGAAAATTCTTGTGTTTCTGTCTCCCAAGTTGTATCAATTATTCTTGGCCTTTTGTTTTCACATTAAATCCTCATGTTCCATTAAATCTCCTGTCTCTTTTAGCAAACTCTTCAGCTCCTGCACAGTATGATGCCTAGTTGTAGGGATGCTGACTAGTTTTAATCTCATTCATAAACGAGAATTTGATAGTATAGAAGGGGAGAGGGTAGTTGAAGGTACAGAAAAGAAAGCTAGTTTAGAAATTGGGAAGGCTTTTGAAGAGGAGAGGCTAGGGGTGATGGCTACTAAGAAGCCTTGCCTGGTATTTTGAATCTTATGAACTGGAACTGCCGAGAACTTCACAACACTTGAACAGTTTAAAATTTTTGCCTGATGTCAAAAGATAAGAAGGCTAACATGATTTTCTTGATTGAAACTATGGTAAAAGCTGGTAGATTAGAGAGTCTAAAGATGAGATTGGGAATAAAATGGTGTTTTGTATGAGATCATGTAGGAAGGAGAGGGATTTGGCATTGTTTTGGAGAAATAAGGAGGAAGTGAAAATTAGAAAATTACTCTAATGGGCATATTAATGCTGAGATCAGTAGAGAATGGGAGGGTAGAAAATGGTTATTTATTAGGATTTATGGATATCCTGAGACAAGGAAAATGAAGTTTTCTCATGATTTATTACGAAGCATGAAACCAAGAGAGCATGACCAATGGTATGTGGTAGGGAATTTTAATGTGATCTTTTCCCAAAATGAGAAGGTGGGGATAGACAAATAGTTGAAACACAATTAAGTCAATTCAGAGAGGTGCTAGAGGAGAATCTATTGTATTATCTAGTCTATTGCAGTGATTTTTTCACAGAGTAACAGACATTTTGACCTCTCCTTTACGAAAGAGAAGTTAGACAAATGTCTAAGGTCTTAAACAAAGTTAGACAAATGTCTAAGGTCGTAAATGACACCGTTTCACTTTAATGACGTCATTTCTCTATAGATAGGGAAGAAAAAAAAAAAAAAACCCTTATATCTAACGTCAGTCAGTTCAGCGGTTTTCAACACTTTTTCCTAGGGTTGAACCGCGAACTGAATAGGCTGACGTCGATTCCTACATATTTAACTCAACCGTCGACGTGCTCTTCACTGATTTCTACCTGTTCCCGCATCCAGCGGCTGATTTCCAGTTTGGTAATTTTTTTATGTAATTTTTATTTAATAAATCACTTAATTTTAATTTATTATTTTAAATAATTTTTTTTACTAATTGATTAAAAAAATTAGACCGAATAAATCGGATTAATATGGTCCGAAAAAAATAATAGACCGAAAATTTCGATATATCACATTCGAACCGGACCGGTCCTTGCTCAAGTTTTGAGATTGACTAGCTGACAAAAAGAATTAAAGAACTGTGGGGCGGGGGACCTGGCGCCTGGCGCTAAAGGATCTGACCAAAAGGATATATTATATATATATATGTATAACCTTGTTTAATTTTTCTATGTGTATATATCACTGTATATTTTTGTTTTTATTCTTGTCCACAATTCATAATTAGCATTACAAATATTCTTAAATAATTAGTCTTAAGGGATTATACAATTTTACTTGTGGCATCCAACTATTATCTTAGGTAGCCCATACCTTGTCAGGGGTGGTGTTGATCTTTTGCTGAAGAAAGATTAGGCAACTTGATTGGAAACAGCAAGCTTATTGAAGCAACAGTAAAATATTAAGAGTGATGATAGGCAGTTGCTAAGCATTGAACGCTCAACGTGCCGCTTAGTACATATTTGACTTTTTATTTTTATATTTTTAGATTTTTTTAACATATTTAACTATTTTTAAAAAATAAAAAATATATACCAATATATTAAAAATTATTTTCTTAATTATAAGTAAAAAAATTAAAAAATTTAAATATATGAGTGATCAAAATGAAGAAATAAACTCAAGTTACATATTAACATTTTTTAAATACTAATGCCTGTTTTTCTTCACCGATGTTTATAGACTTTTCCCCTTGTAAGAACCTATAAAGACCCCTCAATTTTATTTTACTTTTAAACATAATATTTACAAATTAAATTAATTTAATTAGTATCTAGAAAATGTTTAGAAATCAATAATCTTAGCCAATTAAGTGTCATTTTAATATTTATAATGATTTGATCTTGATTTAGGGAGGAAGGGTTAATGGTGGGACATAGGGGTGTACAAAAAAGCCGCTGAAGAAGGTTGAAACCAGCCGAAACTAGTAGGGAACTGGTTAGTGGGGGCCAACATTTTAACAAAACTGATTGGCGTCGGTTCGGTTGTGATTTGAGGCCAGTTCAAACCATTAATCCGACTAATGCTTTGTAACATTATTTTTTTAAAATTATATGTAAGGGTGTCAAAACGTGTTAACGAGTCGTATTCGTGTTGTGCCAAAGTACGGATATTATACGATATAGGTCAACCCTAATAACCTAACTCGTTAAACTTATCGTGTCAAAATCTCAAACCCTAACACGATCCATTAATATAACGTGTCGTGTTATGTCAACCTGTTTTGACCCATTAATGAATATTACTAAATAAGTCAACACGATACAATACGACTTGTTTCAAACTGTGTATGTAAATGGGTTAAATGGGCTTAAAATCAACCTATTTGACCTAATTAAATTTAACATAATTTTCTATAAATGTTAAAATCATAATATCTATAAAAATTATAAAACTAACTACAAGTCCAAAATTACAATCTAAACAATAAAAATATCGAAATTAAAATTCTAATAATTTTATTTTTGGGTAAAATGGTATAATTGTAATTTTAACTTTCTTAACGTGTCATAACGGGTTGATCCGTTATCAACCTGTTAAGCAATCGTGTTTTAACGGGTCAACCCGTTTTGATCCAAACTTGTTAAGACCAAACCCTAATCTGCTATTATCGTATCGTGTTCGTGTTGAGTTAACGGGTCGTGTAACATATTGTCACCCATAATTATATGTTTCTAAAACGACGTCGTTTCACTTAAGTTTAAGTGAAATGGTACCATTTTATGCCATTAGTTGTATTTTAAACACAACTAAAATGAGGGTGTTTGATTTAAAATCAAATAACATCGTTTTATCCATTACGTATAAAACAAAAAATAAATAGAACGAGATCGTTGGATTTAAAACTAAATGTCAACGTTTTCAATTTATATAGTCTTCTTCAACATTTTGTATTCTTTGATTTGTTTTCCATTTCTCGCATCCTCTCTTTTTCCTTTGCAATTCTCTCTTTACTCTCTCAGAGAACCATCGTTATTAAGGAAAATCAAGAACCGACCATATTTTTTTTATTTAGTAGTTAAGAAAATAATTTTTAATAATATTATAAATTTTTTTAAAAGAAATAAAAATAAAAATAAAAACCTTATTCTCGATACCGAGCTCGTTCTAGCACTGCTCCCCAATGATTGAAGGCAGGCAGAGATTAATTTATAGATTTTTTTGGGTTTTATAGCTCATTGCGTAGTTTATACCTCCATTATTTGAATGTTTGACTTTTTGCCAACAAAAGGAAATGATGAACTTTATCCGTATGTAATTAATTGATGGGGAACTGTAGAGCCAGCTCAGCTCCACTCCACTCCACTCCCCTCAACTTCTAGACGTCCATTGCCTTTATCCGCATGTCTGATTCTTTTCCTCTTCTCCCTCTTTTGCCACTTCTTTCTACCCGTAAAGGGCCACGTGCCAATTCACATGCCTGTCTGCATAACAACCTCAAGTCCTCTGCGCCTTGCCTTTTATCTGAGAAATTCTAATTGCAGCTTTAGATAGGAGATTGTGTGCAACATATGGGAGGATAAAAGGTCAAAAAAATATTATATTATTATAATTTTAAAATTAATTTAAAAATAATTATATGCACTTGTATGAACACTCTCCAAATAAAAATTTTACATATTTGAATTTAGCATTAATACTGTTGGATTGTGGTCTTATTTATCAACTTTTAGCAATAAATAAAAAGTCAAAAGAATAACGTTATATTTACTCATTTTTTTATAATATTTTATATAAAAAAAAAGTAAAATTAAATATAATTATGAGTTGTATAAACACCACATGCTCATTTTGAAAAAGAGGGATTCATTATTAAAAAATTCATTTTTTTTATGTGAGTATCATGTTTACTTAATTTTTTTTCAAAATGAGTACGTAACACTTGCGTACTTTGTAACTATATCTAATACTCTTTATAAAATTATGTTTTAAAATACTAATATTTTTGTAAAAAAACAAATTATTTTACATAAACGCGTATAGTTTTGAAATATAATTATATAAAAAATATATATTATACTTGTTTCATTTTCCGAAATGAAGTACACCAACACAACTATGTTTGTATATTTTTCTTTCGTACACTCGAGAACCACTTATACTTACTTCCCCTTATTTACACCCTTATATAGCAAAGTTCACTTGTGCAAGAATTGGTTTTGTAATATTGGCAGTTAGTTTGAGAAGCCTCCCAAAGCGGAGGTTAGTGATAGAGATTCAATAAGAGTTGGCTAGCTGTGAAAGCACCCATATTAAAATAGACAAATCGTATTTGTAATTGTGAAGTGTATAAGCGTTTTGTAATAAATTTAAAAAATAAATTAGATTCAGTCCATTTTATGAACGAATCGCATAGGAGCTAAAGCTGGGATACCACCTCAAAAATTAAACGCATCATTTCAATAAATGGGCGGGAAAAGAATTTGTAGAACATAGAGAGAGATAGACTAAAATAAAACGGTTCTTTTCATTATTTTCCAAATAGTGTGTTTTAACTTTAAGTTTGTATAGGACCCTTCTCCTTCACCATCTCCTCCCCTCTCTACTACCCCATCTCCCTCTATCCCTAATCCTAATTTCCCTCCTCTCCCTTCAACAACAACAAACAATTCTAGTAGTGAATGATAGTTCCATTCTTTTAAATTAGAAACTGATGTCTAGATACACTCATTTTAAATCATTTATCCAAACATTGCCTTTCCATTTTTCATGTGGTGAATGTAAAATTCTTCAAATGGGCATTCTATGAGAAATAAAAAATGAAAAGGAATGGACTGAATCTATAGAATTCATTTGAATAAAAAATGCAAAAAAAAGAAATTGGTATAGACTAAAACTAAATAAATGTTACGAAATGGGCATTATATTTTGACCAATTGAAGAAAACAGAGTCTATATTCTATACTTTTTCTTTATCTTTCAATATAATCATGAAATGTACAAATATCATACAATTATATTGAAAAAGAGTAGAATTTATTATTAAAAATTTAATTTCCTTTTATATAAATCTCGTTTTTATTTATTTATTTTAACAGTAATTATATGATTCTTGTATACTCATTACTACTACTATCATTTTCCTTTAAAGAAAATGAAGCATCATGTCACGAGTAGACATGGAACCTATTATATATTTGCTAAAATTTTATGTATTAATTTGGCGTTTATTCTCTAGTCGGTGAGTTTCAGATATAATGAATGAATGAATGAATTCAAGGAACGCCAGTTACACAGAGTGGGATAAGGAATTGAATATCCAATTAATAAGGCACATCCTTTTCTTTAAAGCCCCAATGATATTTAATTAATTTGTACCAGGAGTTTTCATTTACATATGTACGTACATTTAATCACCCTAGCTTTTGGAACAGATATTTATATATATATATATATACAAAAAATCATAACTACTTGTATATATATTTCAGAAGTTATTTTTTACATACTTGGTTAATTTAAAATATAATTACAACAATAATTGTGAAATTTAGTATTTTCATAAAAATTTTTATAATGAGATGAAATATTTTTAGATAAAAATTGAATAAAATATTATTAAAAAATTATATTTTAATATTATTATTATTTTAAAATTTTTAAAAAATTAAATTATTTATTATATTTTATATAAAAATTAAAAAAAATTATAATAATAAAATGAATCGCTTGTGAAATTTAAATGCCTTTAAAAAATATGCAAAATACTCTTTTGACGTGGCCAATTTGTTTTGTCCTCTAGCTTAGATATAAATAAAAACACAGAAAATTGTCCCACTTGCATTGAAATGTCGGCAATTTGATGCTCCAGCTCAACCAGTTGTTTTGATTTGAGTTCATCGTAAAACTGTCGAGCTCGTGTGGTATGTGTATCGAAAATTCAACGTAGCTGCTGGATGGGCCATATCTCCGATTTATATGCTTTGACCAATAATTAAAACGTGCATGGTTAATATTCGTTTTCATGTTTGCTTTTAGTTTCTATTTTGTAAATTTGGTATTAATACGGTATGGTTATTATTAAAAAATTAGTTTTTTATATAAATTTTATATTTATTTTTTTAAAATAATTACATCGTACTTATGCAATCACGACTGTATTAATATTTTTTTATAATAAATATATAAGATTTGTGTATTATTTTTTAAATAATATATTTACAAAATTTAGATATTTTAAAATTGTAGATATTATTTTTTGAACAGTATATATTGATTACTTTATCATGATATTTAATTATAAATTAACTCTTTTTGGGACACGTAGAACTTGGAAACCTAATATTAAAATAAGAAAAAAAAATCAGTTTTTGTCTTTTGGACACGAAACCTTCCCATTTTTTATAAAGATAAGAAAAGGAAGAAGGGACGTGTGCCACTAATAATTGACAAGGCTTTGCGGCCTCTTTTTGATCGAATACATTTATGGAGTTTTGTGACGAGAAAATCGTAATCATTAAAGAACACCGATGATGCGCGTAAGCTACGTGTACAATTGGAGCCCGCCAAGATTTCGGAAAGAATTCATTTGAATCTAAAGAAGAGATTAGAATAGATAAAATTATTTTAAATAAAAGATAAAAATTAAATAAAATATTATTATTATTTTAAAATTAAAAAAAAAAATAAGTTCTTTATTATATTTTATGTAAAAATTTAAGAAAATTATAATTATGAAATAAAATAAGGTAAAACGTTTTTTGAATCTCAACAAGCCTATTTATCATTTTCATACATTACACATCACTTTTATTTTATTGTTTTATAATAAATATATGATGTATAGAGAATAAATAGAACAATTTATTTGATTTAATAAAAATAAATTAAAATTAAAAATATATAATATAAAATAATGATTAGCATTGCTCGAATTCATAATCAAGGTCATGGATAGCTCATATAATGTTATATTTGGTCTAAATAATCTAACAATTGTATATATTTCCTTATACGTGACTGTGGGTGACACGTAAGATTTTTAATTTTCAGATGTGATCAAACCGTAGAGAATAACAGGAAATCTGACTCCCAAGAGCATGAGTTTCTCACGTTTTAAACATCCCTAGAGTAATCATTCTCAATTTAGAAAAAGTGAAAATGCACCATCTTTTTATAAATCCTTGTAAAAAAGTAAATTCTGTCTTTAAAAAAAAAATATTTTTTCTTAATAAGACTATCTTTTTATAAATAATTTATATAATATATATTTTTTTATTTGAGACTTATGCCAAATCTGACTCTGTTAAAATATAGCGAGGATGAGAGTAATCGCCATTAATTCAGCTGTTAATTGAAAGCGGGCCACTTGTCAATGGTGACAACGGGCAGCCACTAGAGACTAGTGTAATTTGGGGGAATTGGTCAAGTGTGGCTACGCAGCTGTTTATTTTTTTTTAGAATACATATATTTTTTAAATTTATGTTTGAATTGTGATAGATTTATTTCAGGAATACATTTATATACCACACACTTGGTTGGAGACAGAACAAGACTAATTAATTCTAGGAACCCACGAGGCCGTGGCCCGTGGTGACCCACGAAGCGAGAAAGACCCGGCTGTTGATAACATAAGACTTACGTATGAACTGACATCATCACACCCACTTCGAATTACATTTAGGGATCGTTTGGTTAAATACTTCCGATCAAATAAGATAAAATGTTTTGTTAAAATTTAAATAAAATATATTGAATATAATTTATTTTAAAATTTTAAAAAAATTAAATTATTTTTAATATTTTATATAAAAATTAAAAATATTATAATAATTAAATAAGATGAGATGATTGACAGATCAACCATGCTATGCTGACCATGCTCCTCCACCCTCTCTAGAAATTTTTCATCTCCAGTTCAAGAATCCTCTCCCCCCTAGTGATAATATATGATACGATTTGTGAATTTAATACAAATATGACACGAAATTATTAGGTTTGGATTTGATATTAACGGGTTTGGAATTGATCCGTTAAGACACACTTTATAAATAGGTCAATAACATATCAATTTGTTTAACACGAAATCAATGTTTTAACCTGTTTAGAATTTATTTCAACATTAAATTTTTATTATTATTAAATTGTAATATTAGTATGGTTTGTAATATTAATTTTTATTATATGTTAAAATTTTAAAAATATTGATGTATATTTTTAAGATATTATTATTATTAATAAATATAGGTTTTAACTTCTACGTAAAATTATATTAATTAAGTCAAATAAATTATACGTTTTAGTTCAACCTATTTACATAAAATAAACGAGTTTAAATTAGTCGTGTCATGTTAAATATTTTTAATTAATTATTAAATAAGTTAAAGTGAGTGACACGATATGACTTATTATCTAAATGAATTTAATTAGGGTTAAAAGTTTGATTTATTTAACTTAATATGTTAGATTTAGATTAACCTATTTAATCTAATGTTGATGACTTGATACGAGGCCAAGAAGCCAAAAACAGGATATGCCATCCGAGTCCTCCCTGGTCCAAACACATTCTTGATGTACCCCCACCAGCATTAAAAACAAATCACCAAAGGTCAAGTTCTACACAATACTCAATTTTTACAGGCACCACCACAATTCAAATGACCAAACAAACACCGCCCTTGTTAAAATTTCTCTATATAAACACCCTCACACCTTTCCCGAATTTCTAGCTCCAACTACCGTAACACAAAAAATAGCTGGATTGTTCTGGAGAGAGGAAAAAAAAAAAACATTTTGCGAATTGCTGCCATGGAAGACCTTCAATCTGCACAATCAAAAGCAACCCATGTCGCCATTCTTCCCAGTCCCGGCATGGGACATCTCATCCCCCTCGTCGAGTTCGCCAAGCGACTCGTCCACCTCCAACACAGCTGTATCAACGTCACCTTCATCGTCCCCACCGACGGACCGCCCACCAAGGCCCAAAGGTCCGTCCTTGCCTCCCTCCCCACCTCCATAAATCACGTCTTCCTCCCTCCCGTCGACCTCGACGATATCCCCGGAGGAACCAGTATTGAAACCATCATTTCTCTGACCGTGGCTCGCTCTCTTCCTTCCATTCGTGAGGCCTTGAAGTCGTTGGCTGAAACTAATAAGCTAGCGGCTCTCGTTGTTGACCTCTTTGGCTCCGACGCCTTCGATGTTGCCAGGGAATTCAACGCCTATCCGTACGTATTCTTCCCCTCCACGGCCATGGCTTTGTCTTTGTTCTTGTATCTGCCGAAGCTCGATGAAATGGTTTCTTGCGAGTACAGAGACCATCCTGAGCTGGTGAGAATTCCTGGGTGCATTCCAATTCACGGCAAAGATTTGCTAGACCCGGTTCAAGACCGGAAAAACGAGGCCTACAAATGGCTGCTTCACCACGCAAAACGCTATCCCATGGCCGAGGGAATTATGGCGAACAGCTTCCTGGAGTTGGAACCAGGAGCTATAAAATTTTTGCAAGCAGAAGAACCTGGGAAACCGACCGTTTACCCTGTTGGGCCGCTCGTGAATATGGGCTCAAGCGTTAAGGTTGAGGGGTGCGAGTGTCTGCAATGGTTGGATGAGCAGCCACATGGCTCGGTCTTGTTTGTCTCTTTCGGAAGTGGTGGAACCCTCTCTTCTCACCAGATTACTGAGTTGGCTTTGGGGTTGGAGAGGAGTGAGCAGAGATTCTTGTGGGTAGTGAGGAGCCCAAATGATGAAGATTCCAGTGCCACTTTTTTCAGTGTCCAAAGCCAGAAAAACCCTCTTGATTTCTTGCCAAAAGGATTTGTGGAAAGGACCAAGGGGCGGGGTTTATTGATTCCATCTTGGGCACCACAGGCCCAAGTCCTGAGCCATGGCTCTACCGGAGGGTTCCTAACCCACTGCGGTTGGAATTCCATCCTCGAGAGTGTTGTGAATGGCATACCTTTGATTGCTTGGCCGCTTTATGCAGAACAGAAAATGAATGCCATTATGCTGACCAAGGACATCAAGGTGGCTTTGAGACCAAAGCATAACGAAAATGGAATTGTAGTAAGAGATGAAATTGCCAGAATTGCCAAGGCTTTAATGGAAGGTGAAGAAGGGAAGGGGGTGAGGAGCCGTATGAAGGACCTCAAGGACGCAGCTTCAAAGGCTCTGAGTGAAGATGGGTCTTCCACAAAGACGCTGTCCGAGTTGGCTCTCAAGTGGAAGAACAAAAATTAAAAACTTAATTAGACTTTGCATACACCCAGTATATTTTGATATATTTCTTTTATGTTTGTCTACAGCACATGATTTGTACTATACTTTTATGTTTCGATTAGAAATGGTACGACGCATATACTATATACCACAATCACTCTATTAATTTCCTCTGTCTCTCTCTCTTATATGCTTTGGCCTTAAAATATAATGCGGGTGAGAGAGAGAGAGAGAGAGAGAGAGAGAGAGAGAGATGGGTGTCGCCATGGGATTGCACTACACAGAGCAACAAGGGGTTGAAGCAAAAGATATGGGACCCGACTAGGTTTGAAATTTCGTTACCTCTTAATAAAGTGTTTGTCACTTAATTAGCCACAACGATCGAAGTGGGTGGTTGTTGTTGACGTTTGGATATTTATATATATAGTGGGTTTAAATCTTTAAAAATCAATGTTAAAAGTAAAAGAAATAAATAAATGATGCATTGCTTACCTCTCTTTATATTTCCCAAAAGCAAAAGCGCCGTTTATAGACCAAGCGATATGCAATCTAGAAGCATGGTCTGATCCCTTACCTAGCATATATGGCTATTTGTCGGCGGATGATAAACATCAATAGGGCGGCTACAAGAACCCTTAATTTCATAAGTCTTATTCTTCTAGAAATATCGTTCAATTCCTATCCTTTCAGACATTTGCCGTGGAACATAACCAAAGGGGTGGGAGGGAATCCCACAAGAACAATGAGTGCTGTAAGGTGAACATGATAAGGCGCAAGTACATGAATGCAGAGAACGTAAAAAGGGCTAGAATGGTCGTCTCTATTGAAAGAGGAAAGACCTTAAGGGCTAAGATAGTGCAACCTGCAAAGGAAGGTAGCTTATAGCCTCCATGTAATTCTACGTAGAATTATAAAATATGCAACCGTCGTATAATCGTTTTAAAAAATAGTAGAATTTATTATTAAAAATTATTATTTTTTATGTGAAGCTTATGTTTTATTTATTTTTTTCAAAATAATTATGTAGAAGTTACACAATTTACAATTATAAATATATTTTTTCATGCCAACAATGACTAAAAGTCACCCCAATATACCCTAGGGGTTGGGTATAGACGTATTGGGTCCGAAATTCTGCATTCATATTCTTGGAGACTATTGGGTTTGAAATTTTTTTTCTTAAATCGTCTAACGTGCACTGCCGAAAAACTTCTAATCAAATGCTTGTGCAAATTTGATTAACAAAGCCTGAGAGTGTATACAAGGAGCTAGGATCAACAAAATCTTGTACGCCAAGTGTTTCTAAATTTTTTTGGAATATATAAATATTCTATATATAAAAAGTGTGTATAAAATAAAATTTCTTGTTTTAATAGTTTTTCTTTATTTTTCCGTTAACTTTAACTATGTTCGTCTAAACGTCCGAATGTAAAGTTGAATGAAGCTCAAAGGTCAAGTGATTAAAAAGTAATTAATAATAGTACCACATTGTTGACCCAAAAGGCCCAAATCTAAAAAGTAATTAATAAACATAAAATAAAATAAATAATAAAAATACTAATAAATAAATTAAAACACACTAATTTTTGAGATCTCACATTTCGCATCGTTAGTCAAATTGTCTTCAAATTAAATTTACCTCATAAGTCAAATAAAACAAATATTTTTATTTTCTAATCTATCAAAACGTGTAATTATTAAATTTCACTAACTTATTATTATTCAAAGATATTTCTTATAATTTACTTTTTTTATATATATATTAAATTATGCATAAATTAATTTTTTATTAAAAATCATATTTTTTTTATTAAAAATATTATTTCATCCAACTAATGCTTTGCACGTTACTCTAACTTAATGTAGATATATATATATATATATATATGTTTTTTTTTCTGGGCATCGAATGGAATAATTTTACAAAATAGAAAATACTGTTATTGAGCACTTTCCAACGTAGGTGCGGGTCCTTGACCTTTTAAAGCATAGGTCACTCAGCCCTTTTTGATCCACTCAAACTTCAATAATTTCAAAGCATGCAAACCTCTCCCACTTCCACTTTGGCCTAGTCTCAATTATTTGATGACCTTTCTCTACCACATAGTGATGCATAAGCTCAATACATTTATGTGTAAATTATAAAATAAACTCCACCCAAAAAAAAGAGCATTGAATATAAGATAAGACTGATCATTTCCCAATAATTTCTAAGTTTGACGTATGTGAAAATACGTCAACTCCAAAATGTACTACTACTCGTACAACAAGACCTTTAAAGACTGCCGTGATATTTATTTATTTATTTTTACCCTTTTTCTTGAAATTTTAGTTAGTATATCTACGAGTGATTTTGGGTAATTAAAAATTTAGTCATTTTGCGAAAGTACAATCTCTTGGTCCCACCGCTTAGCATGCCTTCCACTTACAAATTAGAGTGGTGACATAGGTTTCTTTATCTGTAAATGCAAAATCATATTTTTAGAGATTAATTTTGTCATATAAATAAAACTCTTGTATTAAATTATGCATATTTGAATTATAATAATAATATTTTATTATTATTAATTTTTTACCTAATTTCTTTTTATAGATTTTACAATTAGCACCTAACAAATCCCATTATTTAAAGTGTGCTCAAAAACATAAATTTTATGTATCCAAATTTACCAATTTTATATATCAAAATGACCAAATTTTGAACCTTGTATGCTAAAAAATAGTGTGTATTAACATGTGCTCAATATTACCAACAAATAGTAATACGTGCTAAAAACCAGTTTGTACCATCAATTTAATACAAATTTCATATATCAAAATCAACTTAATACAAATTTTAAAAAATTGATTTTGATACGAATTCATATACTTCATGCAAATTCCTCGAGTTTTCTAGAATACAAATTTCCAGCATCAAAACCAATACCAAGCAGTCAAAACAAGCACCAACTTTACCAACAAATGACACACCTTATCTTTACCAACGCTCTTAGTAGTGTGATACTATATAGGATCTATAGTTAGTACTTCCAGTGTACTCAATTTAAAAAAGATAAGAGTTACTATTTTAAAAATAATTTTTTAATATAAATTTTATGTTTATTTACTTTTAAAAAAATGAATATACAAATATTGTAAATATCATTTCTCAAGTTAGTAATCCAAACCAGACTTCCATGATCTAGTTTGAAAAATGGTATAACCAAAAAGTCTAATGCGAGGACCAAATTGTAAACTATAAAAAAACCTAAGGTTTTTGTAAAAATTTTCTCATGAAAAGATTAGCTTAAATATTTTTTATTTTAATTTCGGCAAATTTGGAGATGGAAATTCCCAAACAAGGATATCCGCGAGTGGATCCATAAGGCTCAATTTACTTTTAAGACAAAATATAGAAGAATTTTGTTACCTATAAATAAAGTCGTGCACTAATTTATATATCAATACTAATTCATTCATATTCAAAATTTCAATTAGTACTATTTTTAATAAAATTTATTTTTTAATTAATTACATTAAATTAATACATATATTATTATATAATTACACTTGTAATTTGATTTTTTCAATATAAAAAATTGATACCTTTGTTAGCTTTAAACGATAAATTTTAATTATTCTATTTTTTAAAAGCAAATTACGTTAACGAATTTAGTATTGGGGAGTGCTGGTCCTTCTGACAAAAGGTGCCGAAAGTGTATCGAATGGTGTATTGGACTTTTTCAATGTATATGTGTTTTTATTTAAAAAAATATATATTTAAAAAGCCACACACAAATACTTAAAAAATAAAAAACAATTTTATACAAATATTTAGTATCCGGTGGACAAAGCAATTTCCTTTAATAATTAACAAAAAAAAAATGTTTGACCAATAAACAGAAGAGTGCAGAACTTGACGTGTCAATTTGAAAGTTTAGTGCGTGGCTGCTGCTGACCTAGGCATTGCCTCACATGTGCCTCACATGTGCGTAGGCATTGCCTCACATGTGCGTATGGAACCAAGGGCTAAAGGGCATGCATGCATTTCACGATAAATTCTAGAATAACAACGACAGAGAGTGGCTATTGATTTGGTTTATTTATTTACTTATTTAAAGGTGAATGAAGTATAATGAGTTTGTGTATTTTAATCAGTTTGAATCTTTTTAAGAATTTTATTACGTATAGTTATTTTTATATAATTTTTATGTATTTTATTAATATAATTGATTAAAATAATTATTTTATATTAAAAAAATATTAAATCAATTATATTTGTAAAGTATATAAAAGATTACGTAAAAATGACTATACATAAAATTTATTTTTTTAAATATTTAAAAAATTTTAAAAATATTTTAAAAAAATACACATTTGGTGGCCACTCTTAATGGATATAGAAGTCTCAAATAGACAAGTCTCTTAAATTCTTTATAAAAACGTAGGTCCTAATAATAAAAAAGACATCTTTTTACACTTTTTTAAAATAGGATTCATTTTTTTAAAAAAATTTGCGTGAAACTTATTTATTTAAAATTTATACAAATAATTTATCTTTCATATAACATAAATTTTATCCATTAGCTAAACTTTTTTCTTGTTTTCATATAACACAAGTAGGAATGGTAAACCTAAAAAACAATTTTCGAATAACGACAATCTTTGTGCATATAAGAGACTCATCTTGATTCATATAAATATAAATGATAATTATAATCATAATTATGTAAATATTGTATAATTATTTTAAAAAATAAATAAATAATTTTTTAATAATAGATCATATTTTTTTTTTAAAATGACTGATGAATATTTCCTCATTCCACATCGTTATTACCAAAAAGGAAAAGTGTTGTTTGTTGTGACGTACATGATGAATATCATAAAGAAGTCAATTTATGAACCAAATAAAAAAAGAATAAAAACTTGGGGGCAGATAAGGTAAGTGATTATCTGTGATGGATGGATATGATCATCTCACATATGCTTTCTTTTATTCTATATTCCCAATGAATGATGGCGAGATGTAGAAGTGATAATGACGTATTTCCATTTTTAATGGGTAATAGCTATCAAACAAACACATAAGTTAATTTCATGCACATTCTATAAAACGGTCATCCCGACGCGATAATAATTATATACTAAAAAAAGGAGAAGGATATAATTGGAAGCACATTATACAAAATAATATAAAACCAAGATTCGAATTTAGTTATTAGGCTTTTGAAAGTTGACAATAATAAGCTATCATGGCCGGTGGCTACCAGTTGGCATCTGTATTTTTTTAACACCTTAATCAACTTGCAGGCGTTCCCCAAGTCCTGCCCCATGACATATGCATTGTATTTGGATGATGTATGCAAGCTTTGTACATTTTTTATTTTTATTTTTTAAAGATAGGACATAATTAAGATCAACATGATAAAAAATTTTTATGGTATGATTAATTTTTATTTTCAAATGGACCGTGCAAGTCTTTCACTTCTTACGACTATATGTGGCATCCCAGGCCTCCAATAGTGATTTTTCGAAGAACCGTGGTGCTTGAGATGCGTGCTAATCGGCCACACCCCTTTTCGTTCGTCGGAATCTTGTGTGCATGCATGTTGAGCAGACATGCGTGGTGAAAAGAAAGTTGGCACAGAAGGAGTAAAGGTGAGTAGTCGGAGACTAATCTAGTAATACTAGAGAAATGTACAAATGCACATTCATTAATAATAATAATAATAATAATATCCACTTGTTACTATTCTTTCATCCGCAGCATAGTTACATACTATCATAAGTTCGTCACTCACGTCAAAATACAAAAAGTCATAAATTGTTTGTTGTCAAATTGTAATAAACATTTTAAAATTTATAGAAATATTAAAGCTAAATGGAGACAAGCCTCATGACTATTCCTTAGGCTGGGTAGGTCTTTCTTCTTTGTAATAGCTCTCCTAGGCTATATTTGCATCAAAGTGATCTATAGTTCTAAAAGTGAAGCCTTAATGTAGCCACCATGATGGGATTTTAATGAAACTTCAATACGTTAAAACCCATAACAGTGCTAATAATGAGAGACAATGACTATGAATATACATATGCACGAGTTCATGAAAATAAACTCGAGAATAAATGTATCTTGAACATGGTGATGAATCACCATCTGATCGAATCATAAACACACATAGAGACAAATACACTTATATTCACAAGCATAGTGAGGAATCACTCCCTAGTCAAATCACTTTAGGAAAGCATCATCATTTTTCACCAAATACAAAGAATCACTCAACCCATCCGACACAAAGAATCTCTCTACCCGGTAAATACGTAGAACACCTCCACCAAAACAACACAAGAAATCACTCCACCGCCCTGCACGAGGAACTTCTTCCTCCCCAACACGTGGAAGACATCCACCAATGCATCACAAAGAACAATCCACCTAATCAACACAAGGACTTTCTCTACACATTTTATCATGTGAAGCCAGATAGAAACACCCCAACCTGATCATCACGGGGAATCCCTCTACTTGTATGAAACTCATGGTAACATACTACCTGAGAATGATACGGGAACCCCTCAACTAGGTCCCATGGGTACAGAGCATACTGATAGTACATCACTTTAAAATCACATTGTCTTGAAATCACATCATCAAATTAATAAATATATATAAAGAAAGAATATGCACTTTCATGATAGAAAGAGACGAGAAGCACAATATGCAATTCCTAAGCATACCCATACATATTTACCTTACATTTCTAGTATGAGTCAACCTACTTGGACAACAGCTAAATGCTAATAGTTGTGCTGGAAATCGTCGGTCTCCTCATTGATGAAAACTCTAAACTTTTAGCTTTCTCTAAGTCTTCGAATAGCAAAAGAAGGAAATACTTTAAGATCTCAAAAGTGAGATGTTGCCTTCTATCCAAAGTCTTCTATTCGACAAGATCATTAGTTACCGTCTTGACATTTCTCTAACCTCTGTCTTGCTTGAATGAGAGAACTTTAAATTCGGTTGTCCATGTGTTCTCTAGACTTAAAGAATGGTAGAGACTAAGTGACTGATGAGAAAAGGTGCACACACTTCTGTAGCTTACCTTGAGACCAAACTCGCAATCTTTCTCCTTATGAGAGTCTCCCACGTGGCATTATGCCTTAATTATAAGGTTAGGCAATAAGGCCTACAAGTCTATATTCTTTCTTTCCTAGGCGTACTCATGTTGTGACAATTATAATGGAGCATGGGCCTTAGGTACGACACTTGTTGAACTCTGAGTTCCTTCGGGTTATCTTGAAGTGGTCCCAACTTTGCATCGGGCTTGTCCTAGCCCATTGCTCGTCTTTCGTATGGTCAACACATATTTTGCTTGTCTAGTATAAGTCGGACCTTCCCTCATTACCTTGTGCTATCCTGAATCTATTAGGCTTTTTAGAAAGAGCTTCTTGCTTTATTTATACCTGGCCACTCATTGCTCAGCAGGCTGCCTCCTTATCGCTAGCGTTTTGCCCACGTGAAGGGATTCCTTCCCTCAATTTAGCACTGTCCTCACACAATATCTAGCATTTTTAATTTTTTTTTTTAAAGTTATTGTTAGCTTTTGTGTTAGAAAAAGGTCTGATCTATACGTTTCCAACTATCGGATAATAATAAATGAACAATTCTACGCATCCACAACTGTACATGTGCACACTTTGCACACCATACGTGGCGTCTTCTTTATTTAATGAAATGATTTGTTTTATTAAATTTGGGAAGCTAAAACGGAGTAGAAAAGAGAAGAAACAGAAAAAAAAAAAAAAAAAAAAAAAAAAAAAAAAAAAAAAAAAAAAAATTTGAAGGAGATCCCATTTGAAGGAAAACTATAAACCACCTGCTGCTATGGAAATCTCATCTGAAGGGAAAAAAAAATGAAGGTTGAAGAATACTACATTTACAGTTTTCAAAATACCAAAGAAATCTACTACCATGAAAATCCTATTTGACAAAATCTACGTAAAAAAAAAAAGGAGAAAACTTAATAAAATGGGAAAACCCACGAAGCATGACCTCTGTTTTTATACCACCTAAACAGAGCATTCCTAAAACTGTGCCTTCCCGTCTCAGCCGAGAGTCACTGTGGTCCTACCAAGCATAGCTTCTTCAAACCCCCTAGACTTGAATACTCTCTCTCTCTTCCCCCACCTTAAACGACCAAACCGGTGCACGTGAAACCTTTCAAGCACAGCAACGCTGTGAAGACTCTCTCTTCCACTTTCTCTCTCTCTCCACCTTCTTTTTCTCATTTTATCACATTATTTTTCTACCATCACACTTGCCACTGTCGAAAAGGGTGAACATTTAAAAAAAAAAAAAAACCAAGAGTAGAGAAGTTTCGAAATCTCATGCCTAACTTGCGGTCTCTCTCTGCTGAGAACTGAAAATGGCGAGGTCAAACCAGTTTCAACATCACCACTCCCACTATTATCGACAGAAGTCCATGTGCTGTTCTTCTGAGAATATGACAAAGTAGTCGAAAAGGATTGCAAGAAATTCTCAAAAAAATCTGTAGCAGTAGCACCACGTACTTTTTTCCTATATGGCTCCGCCACCTCCTCTTGTAGCGCCAACTTGCCCTCCAGGTACCTTACCAACTACCAAATCGTGGGGTGGGCCTCCGGTGCATCATTGGAACACATTAAGCCCAGTTTAAGCACCAAAACGGCCTCAGACTCGTCAAATTTCCCCCCTAACTTTGGGTCCATAACACCAAGAATTGCTCCTACTCTCCACTTCTGTCACACCCAGTCCACCAGCATGAACTCCTCAGACGATGCATTGGAATTAATGGGTCTTCTACCACATGCGACTTCAAGCAACAGAGCACCAAAGGCAAAAACATCTGAACTGGTTGTGGCCTTACCTATGTGCGTGAGCTCAGGTGCCAAATAACCCAGCGTGCCCACCATCCTGGTGGTCCTTGGTTTGGACCCGTGCTCGTAAAGCTTGGCCAGACCAAATCACTCAGCTTTGGGTTAAACATTTCTTGTAATTTGTGCGAGACGAGGAGGAGAGTGGGCTGAGAGTGCTGGTATACAACCTACAAGAACCGAGTCGAACGTCGAGAACACACGTTTAGGAGAGAGGAGGGAACTCGAGCCCTGTTTCTCAAAAGTTTCTCAAAAATCAAATGTTTTACAATACTGAGGGAGGGAACGGAAAGTTAGGGACAATTTCGTCATTAGTCAGGGCCACGTACGGTGTGCGTTCGGCTGATCCCAAACAAGGGCTGCTTCTAATATTTTCTCATAATAAATTTATTATTCTTTTATAACCTTTTTACAATCCGTTTTACAATCAATCAATACAATCTTGCAACTTCATTAAAAATATATTTTGATTTTACAATAATACCTTTTATTTTATATAAAGTTGTAAAATAATTTTAAAAGAGTTGTAAATTGATCATTTTTCTTTCACATATATGACGTAATATATATATATATATATCCGGCAAATTGTTTGTTTGGGCACCATTTGAATTGTTTTTTCAGTTTCCAAGTCTGAAATTTGAATGCCAAAGTGCCATTGCTCAGTATATTTTTCTTACTTTAGGCACAAAAGCGAAAGGCTAGCAAACAAAGATGAGTTGAATGATTGCAGAAGAGTTGTCTAGGGTTTAATACTTGAAAAGCACACATCCATATCATCATTTCATTTAGAAGATAATTTACATACCACCTTTTTCTCCTTTTTGTTTTTCAAGCCAGCCATTATTCACTTTTTCCCGCCCTTTCGTAGAGAGGTGACTGAAGTGAATGGTTTCAGAACTAACTTTTGAAGAACGACAATTTTTAATAATATGGGATGGCCAACCACCTCTTGAAAAGAGTGGTTTGGTTAGCCGAGAAGACGGCCACCCGCTGTGGTTGGAGAACCACCCTTTGCCCTTGGGACGTGGCTGGATCCACCATCGTTTTACTCTACTTCCAATACATATAAATAGATATATGTAGTCATGGTAGCGATGATGATACCTTTTGTGGAAAAATGCTACTGGTAATTTATATTTCCTAAGGTGCATGATTGTCGGGTCATCAAATAGCAAGTGACTAATTATAGGTCATGTCCTTTTACTCCTAGCCAAATTGAATTTTCATTAGTTATAATGGTAAGCATACAAGAGGGTGGGAAAATTCACATAAATTCATACTGTCGAGTTCGACTCATGTTATAATAATTTTGAAGATAAGTTGAACCAAGACCCAAATCCATGATGGAGCTCAAGCTAGTTTAGGCATTTGGAGCGAGATGGTTCCAAATGTGGTAGGCAAGCAATAGCTCCAAGATTAATCAAGGGCGAGCAAACCACAAGAAGAAGATGCATGCTGCCCTAATGACTAGGGCAAGCTTGCATATGGCGAGTAAGAGAGTTAATGCCTAAAGCCAATGAGAAGCTAGAATACATCAAGATTTTTTCTACTCAGCGACAGGCTTACACCACATACATGCTAAGGATAAAAAACTAAAAAAGATGAAAAATAAAATCTGGTGTAGTATAGGAATGCTGAATAGAATTTTTTATATCTTAATGGGTCTAATAATAAATGCAAAAGGAGAGACAATTTGTGTCATTAAATGAACAGGACGTAAAACGAATGAGCATTAAACGAAGAGAGGGGGTGAATTACAGCTAGTAATGAAGAAGCAACTTATATCTAGCCAAGCATGACATGAAGGGTAGGACTGCATTAAACGAGTTCCCTTCAAATCAAGGCACAAAAGAGGATGTTCACACAATGGAGTTCAAAAACTATAACTAGCCCCATTTATAGGGTATGAGGTTGGTTAAAAAAATCTCTACTCTCTCTCTACTATTCATCATCTTTCTCAAAATCTAACTTAATTTTCAGAATGTCATCAATCGGCCGATCCCAAGATAGTTCTTCATTTGTAGGCCTACCAAAGATCAAGCACGAAGTATTTGAGGATTGTATTAACAGAATAATGGATGAAAGTGAGAATGAGGAGATCATAAACGGGGCAAATTTTTTAACTAATCTTAGTTTTTTCCCTCTAAGCCTTGGGACTTGGGCTTTTAAACTCTGCTTAATATGGTTGAAATATGGGCTTTGTTGGGTATACGGACTCCTCAAATTGAATCGGCTCAAGGTCCACCAAGCATGCATAGAAGCATATAGGCAAGAGAGGAAGTAACCTCATATGGCCGATACAAGGCCCAACAAAATCAAACCGTGAAAAATAACATGGAAAAAAATTTCTGGTGCTCGGTTGCATTGAAATCTGTGACTGAATTTAGATGACTTCGTAATTTTAAATCATAATATTAAGGGCCTGCTACCATGCCGGCACGCCCAAATGCCACTTTTTTATTTTCAGATTTTTAAAATATCTTTAAATATTTTTAAAAAATAAAAAAAAATTAATTAAAACATTAATAATCACTTTTTTAACTATTAAATAAAAAAAATTAAATATATGAGCAGTCAAAATTAAATAGTTTTCGAGACTATTTATTCACAATAGTAAGACACTTTAGATTTGTGGTAAATGTAGAGTGAAGGAGTGTGGAGAGAGAGAGAGAGAGAACTCAAATTTAATAATTTTAAGATTATTTCCAATAATAAAATCCTTTTACAAGAGAATCTTGATTAATCAAATGTACATGAGCTTCCTGTTCATCCATCATGCGCAAAGCATTGACCCACTAGAGGAGAATTTGTATATGGGATATATTTATTTAAAATTTGTATAAATAATTCCTTATTTTCCATTGACCTACAAGTCATTTTCGATTAAACGAGCCATCTTTTCCGTCATCTCCAAACAAGCCAACAGATGCCCAAAATATATGTTCGCCCAAAACATATACAGCCTTAGTTGATTCTAGTTTGATGTATGAATCTCGTAAATATATTTGCACCCAAAATTTTGGGAAAAAAAATGTTAAGAAAATGGGAGACGATAGGAATTAAGAGAAAGAGACTTCAGTTTACACACACACGAGGCATCTTGATCACCTTCTTCCTCTCCTTTCTTTATTCCTATCTCCATAAATATTGTAATAGAGAGGTTGAGAGATCATAAAATATTGTACAAATCACCTAATCTAATAAATAATGATGAGATGAGATGAGATGTTTTTCCAATCCAAATGAGGCATTTTTTCCTTACTTTCACTTCACTACTATTCCATTCATGATTTGTCATTGCCACTAATGCACAGTAGATTTCTAATTAGGTTTACGAACGCATTATTAAATTTAATTTTTGGAAAATTAAATTGTGCTTACAATTTATTATTATATAATAATAAATTTAAATTTAAACTTAAATTTAAATTAATTAATTAATTAATTATTATTATTACATAGTATTTTTCATCTAATATTGTAGTATAAACAAAATTAGTATTTTAAATTAGCAAGATTATTTTTAGATTTCTTAATTTTAATAGAAACGATATACATTATTCCAGGAGCTGATGATGTAGCTTTATACCACTGATCGTCATTTTAAAATAAGATAATGAGACAATTAATGAAATCACTTCAACTCAGCAAAGTTGTGTGCTTTGAAAACTATAAAATATATAAATAATAAAATGGGCCTAAAAACTTGGGGGGGGGCCTTGAGCTCAAGTCAGGCAGGCCCAATTCTGACGGGTTAAAAGATAGGTAGCCCGTTTAGTTCTAATTGGAAATAAGCAAAAGATCTATAGTACTAGTGATGAGTTGCGTAACATAATGAGATAGTTCATGGAGTGATTTCAAATGAGCAAAGCCGCATAATTTGAAAAATTATGAATATATACAATAATAAAATGGGCCTAAGAAAAGGGGCTTGTACTCGACTCAAACGGGCCGATGCTCTATGGTTAAAAAGATAGCCGGTCCAATAGTCACAAATGGTCAAGTCTAATTATTGGATTGACCAAAAATTGGAGTTATAAAAACTTTAAAATAAAATAAAATAAGACGGGACAGGCTTATTATATATAGAGAAACTTTTAAGTCTATAGAATAATTTTATAAAAATGATAAGGGGTGTCAGTCCATATTGGTCTAATATTTTGTTATAAGCTCTTTGTTAAGATTTGAGTGACTAGAAACATTGAGTGAAGGGAAGCAAGAAGAAGATGGGAGAAAATATTTTCTCATTCATGAAAAGTTGTGTAAGCCGAATGTCTCTATACGGTGTTGCTTTATATACAACTCATTGCGGCTACTATGGCTGGAAAGAATAAAGAAGAATACAATGTCTGCTATCAAATCGCAGTTGTATACATGGTACATGTGAGCCCCAAACAGTATACCCTGTATCAATCCTAGAGTGAGAGTCCTCACTGCATGTGGCTGGGTGCAGGAGCAACGTTGGTAATGAATGACCTCTGTTGCAGAGTGATCCGTGTGTTTTCTCAGTGCTCCAGTGTCCTCTACTGCATGGGAATCCGTGCATTTCCTTGATCTTTTTGGGTGCAATTCTTGAGACTCTTCCTTATAATGAAATGTGTGAGTTTTCAATGGAGGGATTAAGGCCTTGTTTGGTTAGCCAAAACCAAAAATCTCATCTCATCTCATCTCAACTCATCATTACACCTTTTTCAAATCCCAATACAAAATATAATAAACAATCTAACTTTTTCAAATCTCAATACAAAATTAATATTCAAAAATTATATTATAACAATATTTTATTTATTACTATTTAAAACATCTCATCTCATCTCATCTCATCTATGTAACCAAGCGGGGCCTAAGAAAGTTGGCCAAGGAATCACTCAATACGTAACTATGAATAGTTATTACTAGTCATTTATACTAGGCAAGGCGGATAATGATCTATATGCAATTTTGCAGCCATTCTCCCCACTCAAAGAAACTTTCTGGCTAATGGGACCCTAATTATGGCAAAACATCGTCAACAGGGGTCGAATTCCAGCAGCAACAACATGGTTGGACTCGGCAATATACATGAGATGCTTGGCTGCAAGCAAGTGTGCCGTACAAGAATGATAGCTAGGTTACCTCGTACAAGAAATTCTTGGGTCTCCTCTCCATCTTGATATTTGAGCTATGAGTATCCCACCAAGAGAAACAGCCATGGCCCCATGTGACCAAAAGAGAAATGTTTTGGGATTTCGGTAATGGTCCCAGAAGAGAAAATGAATGCGTGGAAAAATATTATTATGAAAATCTGTCCCGGAAGCGTGAGTACAAGACATTACACACATTTGTTTAAATAAACTAGAAACTGTGCTAACTACTTAGCACAAAAACTGCAGAAAAATATTTCAAAATAATTCAAATTACAATATTTGCGACTTATTTGAATTGTTGTTGTGAAGTGGATGCAATCTCTTCAGAATCGAAATCATTTGAGTTTGTTGTGATTACATGTGCATTTGTTACATCTCCCCGTTTTAACAAGTTAAACTTAAAACTTTGTTGTCACTCAAAACCACAGACCCGGTTTTGTGGTCCAAATATATAAGTCGAACATGTTTGAGAGTAGGACCAGGTTTTTTTAAAATTTTAAGGTTTTAAAAGGCTGCAAAAATAATTTAAATCGCTTTCTGAATCAGCTAAGATTCCCACAACTTTTGCCTCAAAACTCACAATCAATTTGTCTTGTGAAAAATCCCAACTCACAAAAGAACCTTTTTTAAGCAAACCCCTTTTGGAGAGAAGAGGCACCTCCTTCTTTCCCCTCTTCCTTTCTAATGTTTTCTTATCTTCAGATGCTTGTAAATGATCTTTTGACACTTTTAATAATATTATATATATTATTAATATATAATATTACCTCTTTTTGAATTATTAAACATATCCTTACTTGAAAAGTTTTCCCTCACGTACAATAACCAACTTGTATGACATGAAACTGTCAGTTACATTGTTCAGAGGCTGCAGTAGACAGAGTATAATTAATTAAGGAAAACACTAAGGCTGTTTGGTTACACAGATGAAATGAGATGAGATGAAATGAAATGTTTTAAATACTAATAAATAAAATATTATTATAATATAATTTTATATTAAGATTTGAAAAAGTAAAATTATTTATTATATTTTGTATGGAGATTTGAAAAAATTGTAATGATGAGTTGAGATGAGATAAGATGAGTTTTTTAGTTTTGTGTAACCAATCTGGGCCAGCTGGCCATTTTTTATTTTTTTCTTAATGATTAAGAAAAAATTGTTTAATATTATTATAAATTTATTATATTTTTAATAAAATATTTAAAAGTATTAAAAAATAATTTGAAAAAAAAAACAAAAAGAAAATATTTTTACCTAACGGTGACTCCCACCAGCAGTGCCTCTAGCACCGTCCATTAATTAAATTGCATCCCTATAAGTTGAAGTACTTTTAATTATTTTCTTCGTGTCTTTATTCACTTTAATATATATAAAAAAATTGTTTTTTCTTTAAATTTAATTTTCCAATGAGTGCCACACTAAGACGCCTTTGATTACTTTACTATTTTTTTCGTAAAATTCATTTGATTTTGTAATCTTTTGAATTGAATTGACATCAGATCATGCATCTCTTTTAGGATAGAATTGACATAATATGGTTAAAGTCTAAAGATGGTGAGGATATGATGAGAATCTTCCACCAATGCAGTAAGCAATACGCATGTTGGTCGTCTAAAGGGGCATTCAAGCTGGCAAACCATGCTTGGCAGTTGGCATGTTATAGATCTAAGTGTATGCAAAGGGTCTGTTCCTGATTTTCTTCACGTGGCAGTTCTCCCATTTTCCAACTTGTTTGGGGGTGGTGAAAGGAACTTAATAAAAACGAGTTTTGTTATATATAAATACAGTCATATATTAATCTGTGTATTAATATTGATTTATTCATATTTAAAATTTAAATTAATATTATTTTCAATACAATTTACTTTTTCATCAATCACATCACATTGATGTACAGATTAGTGCACAATTGTAATTATAACTATATTTTTCTAATAAAAATAGACTGAATTTAAAAAAAAATATTATTTAGAATATCTTATTTACATTTTTAAAAAATTAGAGTCATAAGAGGATTCATATTGAATTAGCTAAATTCATTTTCATCTTTAAAATTTGAAAAATATCATCATATTTGCTCGATGTTGAATTAGCTACACTATTTTCATTTTAAATATGAAATACAGTAAATCTATTCTTCTTTTCAAATATGAAGTGTACTGTAGTAAGTTTAAATCTATTTTTTATTATATTTTCTCTACTGCTGTCTACTCCTTTTATCCCTATCACTAGTGTTCCTTGTATAGCCGACTACTTGTGTGAAGAATTTGTGTTTAATAAAAATTCCAAGACACACGTTGAATAAACTATTAACAATTCTAAGTAGGAATTAAAAGTGAGACAAACAATATTATAGATTATTATATGTTATTTTGTTATATTTTGAGATTATTATATTATAGATATAGGATTTTTATGAATTATACATATGAGATTTTTATTTACATATGAGATTTTGCTATTTATGTACATATGAGATTATTATATTATAGATTTTTGGATTATGAAAATAAAAATGAATATGATTGTTTGAGGTTATTGAAAATTAGGTAAATAAAATAAAAAAGTAATTAAAAAATATAAATTAATTAAAGAAATATAAATAATAAAACGTAATAATATTTTATTATTATAGAGAATGTGATAGCTAATCCAATATAGATTTTAAGTATTGAGTGATTAGCTAAAAATTAAAAAATTACATATTTTTCAAATTTTGAAAATTGAGATAGCTAATCTAATGCCAATGCTCTAATAATTATTTCATCTTATCCTTCAAAATATATCATCAAAATCTACTTCTTCTATTTTACATACTGACTTTTACAATAGATCATACATTAACTTATCTATTTTTTCTATATCATTTAAATATTATACTTTTTAATATTTTTTTATTCATTTCAAATATTTTCTCTAATTATCAATAATATCTAGTTACGCCATGCGTTCCATACAAAAAATTTGGAAAGCTGCAAGGATGACAAAAAAAAGAGGGCAGTGTTGCATGGAAAAAAAATAAAAAAATAAAAAAATTAGAGAAAAAAATAATTAAAAATATTTTACATTTATGAACAGTAATCTATAAATGTAGAGAGATTACTGTAGCTATTTGGAAAATAAACATTATTTACAACATCTATTATATTCTTATTTTGATCAATTTTCTTCATATTTTAAAGAAAACTCTATTTTAAAGCATCTATTAGGAGTGCTATACGAATGGAAAGTGCATTATTTCATTTCAAACCCATAAATAATCCTAAGGTTTGGATATGTATAAAGATGGTTTGAACTCATCTCATCTAATCATTATAGTTTTTTTAAATTTTCACACAAAATATAATAAACAATTCAATTTTTTTAAATTTTAAAATAATAATAATAATATTAAAAAAAATAATATTTTAATAATATTTTATTCAATTTTTAACTTTTATCTTAATCCACTATCTAAACATTACCTAATTATTTGAAGTTGAACATCTAGAAGTGATAGAGCTCTTGGCAGTATTTTGGGGCCTTCAACTGTGTTTCACAATGGGTATCTCTAATATTATTTTTGAAAGTGATTGTTCGATATTAATTCAATCTCTTCAACAAAATAATACGGTAGACTCTATTTTAGGTGCTCTGTGCGCTGAAGTTTATAAGTTAGAGTTAAAATAACTCTTGTAATTTTAATCATGTGCATAGGGAGTAGAATATGACAGCTCATCAATATGCCCGTTATGCTTAGAGTGTTAAGAGTATTCAAATGTGGTGGAATTCTATTCTAGACTTTCTTTCTCAAACCAGTTGGCTTAATAAATGTACGTACTTGTTATTTATAATGATATTGATTGATTTCTTGTCAAAATAAATATCTTTAAGACCGTTTCCGGCCACCCTGCATGCACTTTGACCATCACTTGAGGTAGGGAGACGATTGGAATAATAATTAGATCAATCTGATCAATAGTCGGAATCAGTGATCGGCGGCTGGAATTGGCCAGGATACTACCTGATCCTCGTGCCCGGTAGTGGTCAGCAGCCACCTCTCTCTTTCTATTATTTTTATATAATCTTTATATATATACGTATATATAGAATAATGAATTTTAAATTTATGATAAAAAGAATTGATGCGGCAACTTATATATATGGTTGAAGATATGAGTGACTATGATCCAAAAAAAAAAAAAAAAAAAAAGATATGAGTGACTAATTTACATCGAATCGATCAATGAATGGGTCGACAATATTCAACGCTGCAATGGCATTTTATTTTTTATATGTGGTGGCAGTCGCATAGAGAAATACAGCAAGTAGATTTTTATTATGATTCCTTCCCATTAGAATAGTAGCAATCATGCACGACAAGGTGGTCTTGGATATATATATATATATAGTTTGTTTTAAGGTATTTTAATAGTTAATTTTTTATTAATTGCGTCCACGGTTTTGTAAGACTCATCTAATCACTAATTCTATGCATAACGTATTTATTTCTAGTTTTTCTATTTTATATATATTTATATAAAGAGAGAGTAAAGCTACAGCCACCGAGCAGAGATTCAGATAAGTGTATTTTAATTTTTTTTTTTTACTTTTGTTTTACATGTATTTTTTTAACATCACTATATATATATATTAAAAAAATTGACAACATCATTAAAAAATATTTTCTTAATTATTAAGTAAAAAAATAAAAATAAAAATAAAAAATTGCATCAAGACACACCATCAGAATCCAATTTCGATAGGTTTAGCATTTCTTTTATATATATTCGACTAAAAAGTAAAACTCAAAATGCGTGAATTAAAAAAAAAAAAAAAAAAAAACCTTAGAAAGGGGTATAATAATGGTGTTGTCGTGAAAATAATCTCAAAAGTCTCTTGTATCCAGAAATAATCTTTGGCGATTTTAATTAATATTATAATAACTAATTAAATTTTCTTTATTATTTTTATTTATTTATTTATTTTTATTCAAGTTGCCTCAATGGATCAGAATGTGCAAAGATACAAGCTATTAATTATATATATATATATATATAATTATTGAGAGATTATCTGAACATACCTACATTAATATTATATTCCATTTCGGATTAGGAAAAGATTCTACGCGTAATTTGACTTAATTTTACGTGACTCTCTTTATTTAGGACCCCATTCATCCATCATCTCTCTGGGCTTCTATTGAATTCATAGATATTATATAAATAATAGATTATTCAAATTCAAGCAATTAGATGTTTGACTCAAAGCCTACATCACATTACCAATGAATAGAAATACTTTAATACGCCACCTTTGCCTTATAATCACATATCACCTACTCTTTACTCTTTAGACTTTTTAAGAGTTTTAAGAAATATTCCAATTTTTAATAAGATATGAGGTTAGAGTACTTTAATTTAAAAAGAAATCTATTTCTAGGATCATAAGTACATGGTTGGAATATACAACGCTTTATAGATTAAAAATGTCATTTTCGGTTCTAATAAACCATATACGAATGTCTCTTAGTTATGTTATATCTAGTTAGTTAATTTATAAACTTACCTAAAATTATCAAAAGTTCATATAAAAATATATTATAATCTTTTTTTCAAAAAAGGACAAGACTCCGTGATTTTATTCAAAATAAATACTTTGATGACCATAAATGGATCATACAAAAATAAACCTATAAATTAATGTGTTTTATTATGGTCTTTTAAATTATAAAGTTACTTTTATTATAAAATATATCTAACGTATCATATGAAATTGCGTCAAGTTATGAGTTTATTTTTAGAGAAATATTAGTTACAATCATGAATATGTAAATATTGTATAATTATTTTAAAAAAAGAATAAATATAGGACTCACATTAAAAAAAATTAATTATTTAAAAATGAATCTTAATTTTTTTTTAAACGATTATACAATATTAATACAATTTAAGGTTTTACGTAGAATTATTCTTATTTTTATAAAATCTTTTTATAACGGTAATACTATTTGAGTTCAGATTTAGGTGACGCGTGGATGAAATAAAATGAGATTATAAAGCGTGTCAGGATATGGATTGAATTTTGAATTTGAACCGAGACGACAAGGAGCCCCCACAAAGCGTGCATTACAAGAACGCATATTCTCAATTCGAATTGATTCCATCAAGTTACTTGTACAAGTTTTGAAGTTTGACCTGGTTTAAGAATTCACTTTCAGTGTCCAACTCCAGAAATGGATATTGAAGTTTACAACATTTTACACATAGAGAAGGATGAGGATTTCAATCGAAAAGCAAAAGACGAGTCTATTGCTCTAAGCAGAAACCAAAAATCAATTACAATAAAAGCAGAAAAGAAAAGGAACAAGGAGGGAAAATTAACACCTTGAACTACAGCTACTCATTTCTCCGAAACTTTTACAACTAAAACTCTCATGGGCACCAACATAAGAGGCTTTCCTATGTTATTAACTATGGACATAACTGGTATGAACATTCCTTTTCATCTCTCTTTCAATGCTGGCAAGGATACAAGAGCATTGTCCAATCTACCAAATGGGCCAACATGTATCTTTTTTTTGTTTGTCATGTGGCCTTAAAAGGGTGAAAATTAGGAGAAGAACTCGGGGTTGTCAAATTGGAAATTTTGGTCTAGATCAAGTGAGAAATCAAAATCTCCAATAGGTGAATTGGTGACCGAGGTTGGGGCAGAAATTATGTCGGTGTGATCAGATTCCGAAGTTTGCACATTGTGGCCTAATCCATAGCAGTTGATATGGCAGGGTGACATAGAAAACAAGTTGGATTCGGATGTTGCTGGTGATATAAATGTTGGAGAAAGACTACCAATGAAGTGGCTATTCAACATTAATGACTCAAAGATATTGTCATCTGCATTTTCGGATTCAATTGGTGTAGAAGGGAAGGAAAAGAATGGAAATTTGTCATCTTCCCCATTTTCCAACTCCTCAGCTTTGACCAAATGCCCTTCTCCAAACTCGGATACTATTTCCTGTGGCGGTTTTTCTTCCTGTGGTTGTTGTTTTAGGTGACAAGAATTCCTGTTCTCCTTTAAACTTTCACTTGTTCTTGAAGAAGGTGCCATGTTGAAACGAGATGATTGGCTACAAGTATGCCGTCCTCGATAGTTTACCTCGAAGATATTTGGGTCTCCATCCGATCTTTGAACTTGCTTCGTGGCTAAACAGCCTTGTGCATTTCGATGAGTGCATCTGTAGTAACCCCTGCAAGAGAAAGCAGCCATGGTTACAGATATGACTAAAGATTTTCTTGCAAATTCGTCGTTTTTGTTCAGACAAAACTAGAGAGAAGAAATAGAAAGGCACAAACAAGGTTTTGTGCTCAAAATAGTTTCAATGAGGCTTGACATCTTGGACTAAGAGCTGGTGTTTGATATTTTTGATGTTAAAAGGTCGTGTGTATAAAAAAACACTCTGGCCTCTACGGGCCATAAATGAATCAGCTAGAATCCGGCACCTTGGCCTTAAAATTAACAATCAACTTGTCAACTGACAGCCCTTCCCACATTAACCACGTTGTCAGAAATAAAAGAAAGACAATGAACTGTGTTGTGTATAAATTTGGTAGGGATGAATTCTAGTACTACTTTAAATCATTTTTGTCTTTATTCAAACCCAAAAGACAGGTGTATCCGGTTCTTTTCTTTTAGGTGTTTCCGGTTGCATTCCGTTTCTACATGTGACTTGATGAGCTGATGTATCAATGATTGGAGCGATCGAGGGCCCATCTGGCACAAAAGCTAAAGGAATTCTTACTTTGGATAAGACACTGATATTTGTGGTAAAACTGATTGTGGTTTAAGAATTCATGCCAACTAGGCTTAGATTTTTACTTCGTTGTTCATATTATGGCCAAGAATTTTGATGGCAAAAGCTTCTCACCTTGGAAAGCTGGCTCCAAGTATCTCTTTCTGCCCATATTTTCTCCAGCTATAACCATCATCAACAGGCCCTTCTAGCCCTGTCCCAGAGACAACCTTCACTTGTTCTGTCCACTTGGGTAATGTCTTTCTGCAACACAAAATTCAAAGAACCCACTTTAAATCAAGACCACAGCTAAATTACCCAGGTACCAAGAATCCATTTCAACTACTAAGCTTACCTTTTCTTGTAGACATCTCTGTGCTTGTATTCTGGGTCAGAGCCCTCGCTTCTTGGGCTACTATTGCCAAAATGACTCGGAGATTCCGGTTTGCTAATGATGGGTTTGGTCTGTCCCACAAAAGCACCCCAATTTAGAGCTGAAAGTGATTTCTCAAAGGAAGAAAGTATCTTCCCTAATAAGAGTTCACGCGTTTCATGCGATGCAGAAGGATCGAGATGATTCATGAGCTGCTTTGCTAGCTCCATCCCTTGACTGAGTTCCCCGATTAGAGTCTTTTGCTCGCAATCAAGTACTGTCTTTTCCATTGCGAAAACAAAAAATGCAAAAAAAAAAATCAGTTTCAGCCTTGAAGAACAGTGGCGGATGGCAAAATGTCGGGAGTGGAGAGCAAGCAAGGATTATATCATCTTAAAACAATCCATATGATCCCCGGAAAGGAAGTGTACGAACGAAAGGGATATGGAGAGGCAGAAAATTGTTGGAACAAAAAGCTGTAAACATGAAAGTAGGTAGCAAAATGGGTATGCGGAAAAGCAAACTCTAGTCTACAAATTGCGTTGCTGTAGAGATGAAATGAGCCAGCGTAGTAGAGGGGTTTAGAAGGATCGCTGGCTAAGAATGTAAGAGATGGGTGAAAATGTGCAAGCAATAATGGCCTCAAGCTCTCGAGTTGAGGTTTGATGACAAGTGCTTATAAAGTGACCAGGGAAGATATAAAGCAGAAGAAAGTTTTTTTTTTTTTGTTTCTTTTCTTGTTTTCTATTGGCGGAGAGAGAGAGAGAGAGAGAGATGAAGTTAATGTAGATAAAGAAAGGAAAGGCTCTTGCTATAGTGAAAGAAGCTGGGAGGAAAGGGGGAGATATAAGGGCATAGAAAGGAGAAGGAAACTGGAAAAGTGAGAAATTTGACCAAAGAAAACCGAGTGAATTTATTGATTGATTGATTTATTTATTTATATTCCACGAAAGGACATGATGTTTCTCTGTCATGGATTATATATGAAAATATTTGAGTGAGAGCTAGCTTAGCTAGAATTGCTGACTACTTCAAACCCCCAAACCCCACAAAGGGTCACAAATTGAACACTATACAGATTTCTCTTGATGCATGCCTCTCATCTCTCTCTCTTTCATACAAGGGACCGAGTAGCAACGCGGAAGAAGGTTTGAAGATTCCTTGGTCTCATCTCTCTTTGCTTGATCTTTGACTTTCAAAGGATATCTTTTATTCTACACTATTGTTTTTGCTTAATTTTTTATTTTTATTTTTTTAACATGGTACAGAAAGAATAGGGATTTAAAATCAGATCAAGGCAGCAATAACTGACGTATCGGTCTCCATCGTCATGTCTAGTACCCCATTGGTTACGTCGACGTTGATTGTTTAGTAAACTTGAATCACAAACATTTTCTGTATTCTATTACAAATCTATGAAGCATTTGTGCATGACCCCACTTCATTTTGTGAAGCATAAAAGTTCAGTTTCCTATCTTTGACCATCCAAAAATTTCCTTGGGGACAATATTTTCTCTTGTTTAACGTTTTTGAAGGGCTGAATCTTGAAATAGATATGCAGTGGTACTTTTAAGGTTTGGCCATGGCCAACAATAAAAAGAAAGTAGTCGTTTTTCTTATAGATGATCATGATTTGCAAGGACTTGTGTAAATTACACGAGCGGGCAGATCAACTTGGAAGAATAATTAATTTACAAGAAAAAAAAATTAAGTCCAATTAGTTTTATATTAATATATTATTTTTCTCGTACACCATTCGGAGTGTCAGCTAATTTAAGAAAGAGTAAGATCTAGTACTTATGAATGATTCAAACTATTGTGTTGAAATTGAGCAAGAAAAACCCTAAACTCTTCATACTCAAAAAGTTCAAGAAGTAGTCCTACAGTATATCAATTGTTCCAATACCCTAGTTGCAAAACACGATCAACTTGATATATATATATATATCTTGAGGTATGCAAGTTTCACATACCCTTTTGGAAAAAATGAGATAGATCTAGGACACAACTCAAGACTACATCTTGCATTACTCTCTTTATATATATATATATAGAGAAAAATATTCTAGCCATAAAATGATTACACAAAAGTAATCTTACAAACTCAAAGCTATGAAACTTGGGTGTGGGTCTTTTGTCGAAATGTATTGGCCTTATTTTTTCTTTTTATTTATCCTTAATTTAATAGTGGATAAATGATATATTAAATATAGTATGTCAACCCGAATCAACATATTTGTTTTGCTTTATGCCTCGTAATTCTTAATCTGACCACAACGATGGAATTGATTATCTTCATGCATAAGAATATAATGTAGTTTGTCATAATATAAAGTTACTTTTATTGTAAAGTATATCTGACGGATCACATCAAGTCATATTAGTTTGTAAAATTACTTTTGTGTAATTCATTTATAGTTGTAGCACTCCTTATATATGTGTATGTAAATACACACACACATATATATATATATCTTTATATATATAAAGTGGCTATCTAACGGAATTTTATTGGTTTAACGGTTTTTGTTGTTTTACCGTTAAAATTAACGCCGTTAGTTACATGAATAAATTAAAGTGGCTCTCTCTTCTTAAAAGTTCTTAATTTTTTAATCTCTCTCTCCCTAATCACTTATGAATAAATTCATAATTATTAAAATTCATGCAGCATGCATAATCCTGTAACCTATGCATTGATGATCATTTATTTATGAGGTATATTAGATATCTATATATATATATTCTATTATATATATCTATATAAATTATATAAATATATATTCTATATTCTATTATATATATATGATCTTTTATATAAATTATAATTTATATATCAATTTATTTATGTGATTTAAAATTTTTATTCATTCCTTATATAAACAAAGAGAAATGTAAAATAATTAAGTTTAAATATATTTACCAACTACATTTATGAATACAATTATCCTAATAAAATATTATTTATTTATCAATTTAAATTCATTATGAAACATTAAAATCAAATAATAATATCTTATAAAAACCTTAGTATTTTATTTCTTTATAAAAATTATGTTACTTTTTAAAAATAATCGCTTTATTAAATTAAGAAAACGTGCTATGCACGTTCCTTTACTGTTAACAGTTTATCTCCTATGCTGCACATGTTTGTTTCAAGATTCTTTTTTTTTTTTATAAATTCTAAATGCTTTAAAACTGATTTAAGTCTATCTTACTATTTGATGTTAGAATTTATATATATTTTTTTAAAAATATTACATTATTATTCAAAATTTTTTTCTTAATAAAAATAATATTTCTATACACTGGACGAACGTCCCTTGGACGTTGTCCAACTACTAGTATATATTTATATATATATATCAAGTAGTTGATGTTTGCAGCTAGGGTATTACTCATAAATTATTTTCCATATTTAAAAGTTATGACTACGTATTTATATATTAATTATACTAGTTAAGAATGAAGAACTCTCTTAAATATTAACGCCTATATATATATTTGGTTCATGTATACGTGCACCTAGGCTTGGGAAGAATTGACAACATTAATTAATATTAATGCTCGTGCTAGAATAATGTTAATTAAGAATTAAGTCAGGTTGTTAGAGATTTTAACTATCTTTTCATTCTTAATTAACAACTAATTAGTTAGTGATTTAACTAAATATCTTTAATTTCCAAGTGGGGAAACTTTAAAATAGTACTGCAACTTGCTATTTAATTATAAAAGTAACTTCAATACAACGCGGAGAGAGATCATCACATACAAGTACTACTGCATGAAGAAGCAAATGGTTTTGAGGACTTGGTAAGATACAAAGTACTATATCACGTGGACACGGTCCCCATAAAATTTATTTATTTTTTAAATAAAAAAATAAAAGCTTTGATGATAGTCTTTCACATCATCATCTCTATTTTGTCAGAAATTTTATGATTTTTTGTTTTTTGCCACAACTACTTCTTAATTACTGACAAGATTTTTCAAATCCATTCGAAAGAAGCCTATTCACCCTGATGAAACTTGGTAAATATTGCCTTTTAATTACCATGGAGTAATCAGCTTTAAAAGATTAAGGAAAATGATTTTTACAGTTTTAAAGAGTTTGGGCTTCACACTTTCAATTTAAAAAAAAAATAAAGTGACAAATTTAAAATTTACATCAAAATTTATTTATTTTAACGATTAATCTCGATTTTTTAAAAAGAATTATTTAAAATTTACATATTTTAAAATTAAAAATTTCTAATTATCATCATTCTCACACCACAATATACTATACATAATTTTTTTAATTTTTTAATTTTTTTCTTACTAAATATGTGGTGTACGTATGGATGATAAGTAAAAGAACTGATCATTTAGTTTAGAAAGAATAAAAAATTAAAATATTTTTAAAAAATAAAAATAATTGTAATGTTTGATGCATGGAGATGATGAGTAGTAAAATTATTTAAAATTATATACATTATTACTGTAAAATTAAAGCTTTAAGAAATAGATCATGCATGCATATGATCCCTTGTGCATTTCTCGTCAATAATGATCCCCACAGATTTGGGAAAAAGTAAGCAAGCTGATACGAAACCAAAATCCAACTCTTTTAAAGTGCAAAAGATTTCTACGAGCCATGAATAACTAATATTAATAAGTTGTAGCTAGAAATAATGAGAATATTCTCAAGTCATTTTATGCCAAAAAAGGCTAGTTTTATTAATAAAAATCAATTTATCTCATCTTATATAATTATTTTTAAATTTTTATATAAAATATAATAAATAATTTAATTTTTTGAAAATTAAAATAAATTTTATATTAAAAAATAATATTATAATTATATTTTATTTAATTTTTAATAAAATATCTCATTTGTATTCATTTATACTGCGTAACAAATAGGCAATCTTGAAAATACATTTTCTGAGACGTGTGTGTACGTACGTACAATAAATGACATTAAAACTGAGTCTTTATCTGTGGAAAATTCAGAAGAATAAACCCAATATATTATCAGCAAATCAGAGACGTTGAACTGTCCATGGAATATGGATTATATCTGCATCATCTTAAAGAACCCCTCCTTCTTAGACAATTCTGGATGCCTGACTTATCAACAGAAAAAGAAAGGCAGCAAATGTGAATGCACATTTTTTTCCAAAGCGTTGCACACTGTTCCGTACGTGGAGCCAAAATATCATTTGGTCACAAATTTCCAAGAAAGTGCCACGTTATTGATTAGAAATTGAGAGAGAAAAAGCGACATGCGACCCTGAACGCTCTTTCTTGACTTTTCTTTTTTCCTTCTAGATTCTAATCAAACGTGTGCTTTTTCATTGATTTCACTACGTGCTAGTACTGTTTTGGTTGGCTTGAAAGGATTTTCTTTTCTTTCTTTCTTTCTTTCTTTCTAATTCCTCGCAACTCTCTGGAAAATTTTGTTATCCTCATTGCATGGTGCTGATTCAACGGTCTTATTCAATCATTATTATAAGAAAAATAGCATTTATAACCAATTATTTGTAATTAAAATGATTATCTATTATAAAAATAATTAATATTTTAATTACAAATAAATTATATAAAATTATTTTTATAAATTAATATGATTTTATATAATACGTCAAATTATAAAATTATTTTTATTATAAAATATTAAATTTAACAGATCATATAAAATTATGTCAATTTATAAAAAATTTTTATATATATATTTTTTTGTAATTATAGCAGTTGATTTTAATATAAAATAATTAATAATAAATAATAGAAATTTTTTTAATATATATGGAAGAGCTTAATATTCTCTAATGATGATCTTAGGTGAAAATAGTAGCTACACACGTCTACGTGTAACTGTTCATAATGGTAGCTACACACGTCCACGTGTAACTGTTCATTATGCTGTTATCAACTTATCACTCGGTTTCACAGTTTCATACTTGTAGTCAATACTGATCGAGAGATGTTTTCTTTTAAACTTTGAACTTTCAAACTTCGTTAACCAAATCGTTAATGTAAATGAACCTTTATCTTTTATTAATATTTTTCTTCTTAAATCGTATTTTTTGCTTTGATATGTTTTAAATAATTATTTATTTAAATTATAAATATAATATAAAATTATAATTTAAAGAATAATACTATATATATATATTTATAAAATATATAAATATCACGTACTTATTTTAAAAAAATATTAAAATTTATTATTAAAATATTATTTTTTATTCATATAAATTTTATATTTATTTATTAATTTATTAAAATTATATAATATTTACGTATTCCATAACTATAATTATATATCATCTCATTTCTTTTTGAAATGCTGATTAATGTTGATCTCCCAACTCTTTTATTGTGTATCTACCAACGACTTGACTTCATTCGTAAAAGTGACAATAATTATTTGCTCCCCCACCCCTTTTTCTTATGGTATTAATTGATCGTGGAATTGAATGCTTTTGGAATAGGATAAAAACAAAAAATCTCACACATTATTGGCCAAAAAAGCACAATCAGCTAATCGATTAGCACCTGCCTTCTAGGCGTTTATTAACTTCTTGCTGGATGATAAAAGCATGATCAATATTAGATAAATGTGTTGGTTGGAATCGATGGATAGTAAGATAAGATGACATAATTTTAAATAAAAAATTAAAAATTTAATAAAATATTATTATTATTATTATTTTAATATTTAAACAAATTGAATTATTTATAATAAAAATATAAAAAAATTATGATATAAATAAGATAAAATAAAATATTTTTACTATCTAAATAGAGGTCAGCTTAACACCTGTAAATTCCGTGCATTATTTTTAAAAAACAATAGATGATACTATAAAAAGAAGTTTAAAAAAAGCGTATCTTTTTCTGATAGGATTCATTATATTTCCAAGGACTGCATAAAGACTTAGATGACCTAGGCCTTGTAGAGAATATAGTTTGCATAAAGGAATTCGAAAATGTTTTTATATGGTAAGATACAAAGTACCATACCAACTGGACATGGCCCCCATAAAAATTAATTAAAAAAGAAAAACAAGTAAAAGCTTTGATGACCAGTCTTTTCATATCTCATCTCTATTTTTGTCAGAAAGTTTATGATTTTTTGTTTTTTGCAATATGGCAAGAAACCACTGCCACATCTACTTCTTAGTTACTGCCAAAATTTTCAAATCCATTCGAAAAAAGCCTTTAACTACCATGGAGTAATCAGCTTTAAAAAAATTGCTAATTAATCAGCTTCAAGCTTAGTAATTTGGATGGAAAAATTATTTGTGATGTTATATAATATGTCGTAAAATATATTAGTACCGTGTAATTATTTTGTAAAAAAGTAATATTTATTATTAAAAAAATTTATTTTTTTATGTTAGTATCATATTTATTTAATTTTTTTAAGTGACTATACGGCACTTGCATGCTTATAATTATACGCAATTATAATTTCTTTTTTAGATAGTCTAGGTTTCACACATTTTATTTGAAAAAATGTACAATTTACATAAAAATTTATTTATTTTTTATTGATGAATCTCAAATTTTTTTACACATTTTAAGATTATTTATTATTATTACTGTAAAGTTAAAGCTTTAAAAAATAGATAATGCATGCATATTCGTTGTGCAATATTTCTCGTCAGTAATGATCTCCACAGATTTGGGGAAAGTAAGTCAGCTGATACTAAACCAAAATCCAACTCTTTTAAAGTGCAAAAGATTCCTACAAGCCATGAATAACTAATATTAATCAGTTGTAGCTATAAAAAAAAATGAGAATATTCTCTATTCATTCTATGACAAAAAAATTTTAAGTATTAAGAGTCTTGAAAATTCATTTTCTGAGGCATGCATGTACGTACGTACAAGAAACGACATTAAAACTTTGTCTGTGGAAAATTCAGAAGAATAAACCCAATATATTATCAGCAAATCAGAGACGTTGAACTGTCCATGGAATATGGATTATATCTGCATCTTCTTAATCAACCCCTCCTTCTTACACAATTCTAGATGCCTGACTTATCAACAGAAAAAGAAGGCAGCAAAATCACGTGTTGATTTGCATATCAATACTGTTATTTTTATATTTAAAATTTAAATAGACATAATTTTTATTAAAATCTAACGTTCTGACTAATTATATTGGATGAGTGCGCGTATTGATGCGCATAATGGCTTGCAACCAGATTTTTTCAAATTTATATATCCATATCTCTTTCTCATTATACACAACTTTTTCAAAAAAAAAAAAAAAAATTAATAGAGCACATGAAAAGAAAAAACAATTGTGAAAAGTCATGTAGATATGTAAATTTTTTTTAAGTACGTACGTTTGGCATTTTTCTCCAAATAATTAGATATGAAAGTTGATTCGGATAATTTGAGTTTGTATCGGATAAACTTGTTATTTCTCACTTTTCAAAATTATAAACACATTTTTTAATAAATGTACTTCAATTATATTATTATCCTTTTTCTTATGGAAAGATATTCTACTTATCATTTCAATATCACATATTAAACTAAAATATTAAATCATATATTAGTGTGTGGTGTGAGGATTATATTAAAAAATAGATAAATGCTTATTCCACAGATGGTGATCACTGATGGTGACCACTTATTCAAATTTTTTTTTATTTTTTAAAATTTTTTTATTTAATAATTAAGTAAGTATTTTTTAATGAATATTTTATTTTTATTTTTAAATTTTTTCATAAATTTTAAAAAATGTTAAAAAAAAAAAAAAGTTTACCTTGGTGAGTCTCTCGGTGTCCTTCGAGTAACTGTCACCTGATCGCTAATTACTTTTTTATTTTATTTTTATTTTCATATTTTTTAATATATTTTTTAAAAATAAAAAAATATTAATATATTTAAAATTATTTTCTTAATTACTAAAAAAAAAAAATTGCTAAACGATAAACTTAACCGATATATATTGGATAGCACACCAGCTTTTTTCCTAATAAATAAGCCAAGCAAGGTCGTGGGATCCACTGGCAACATAAAATAAGTTGTCTTGTCCCAAGGTTCCGTTCACACTTAACAGCTGATTTCTTTCTCTTTCCTTTTATTTTTTTTTATTTTTAATTTTATTTTTAAATTTTAATGTTTATTAGATTTTACCCCTGCTTTGATTCCTAAATTGTGTTCTGTTGCTTTTTTTTTTGTTTTCTTCTTTTGCCGACTAACGTTTTGGTCATTTTCCATTTGTGTTTCTTTTCCTCCTTGTTCTACCTCTTGGGAGAGAATTTTATTTTGTTTTGAATAATTTTATTCCGATTTTACCCCTGCTTGGATCCCCAAATTTCGTTATTTTTTATTTATTTATTTTATTTTTCTGACTAACGTTTTGGTCTTTTTACTACAAAAGAAAATCTGATGACACGATTGCTCGAAGACGAATTTCTACAGCTTTTTCTTCTGCTCTCACCACAAAGCTAGCTTCTCGATTTTATTGTTTAGTTCCCTGTTGTTGTCTTCCTTTATTCCTCACATTTACACACAAAATTTTCGGTGGTTTTCAGGTTGGTCTTCAACCTTCGGATCATATATAAACTATTTAATCATCGTGGTATCTTTTGATATGATATGAAGTGATGGGTAATTGAACATATAAAAAATAACTTTAACCTAATCCTCATCCCTACACGATTAGTTATAACCAAACGCTTTTTGACAACATTCGCAGCAATAGGTTGTGTGAACTAAAACCTTTTAACCTATAAGAACAGACTCCAACTAATTCCTATAAAAATATAAATTTGTATCAATTTAGACCTACATGCCTAATTAAGGTACTATTCATACATTGAATCACTTGTGTGTGTGTGTGTGTGTATATATATATATATATATATATATAATGCACCAATTAGATCTAAGAAAATTATATGGAAGGAAACCCAGTCAAAAACTTTTCCTTTATATGTTATTTTATTGGTATAGTAAGTTTTGAATTCTTATATGAGTTTTTCTATTGATCAGCCGTCGTACACTGCACATGATCTGTTGAGAGAATATAAATAAATAAATAATAAAAATAGAAGTATTATTGTATAGGATTGCTAATCAATTTTTGGTCATGATGTATAAACGCAATATTGTTTCTTTATAATGTGCGTAATTATATTATAAAGCTGTATTTTTTATTTGGCTGCGAAAAGCTAATTAATTAAGTTGGTGATGGAGCACTGCCACACACCCAAGTGAATGACAAAAATGAGAAATTGGAACGGTAGTGCAGGTTTCCTGGCCTCGGGAGCCCACCGTACAAAAATATCAAGATATATATACCAATTAATTAATTGAATGAAGGAAAATTCAGATTTTCAATCACTTTCGATCTTAACATGCATGCTAAACTACCAATATAGAGAGCTAATTGCACGCACCTGTACAGCTCCGAAAGTAGTGGTCCATGCATGTATGGCCTATATATATATCTTATGTGATGAGCATGGAGTCATGCATGAATGTATATATGTGACATGCATGTATATTGTGCTTTTAACATCTCATGATCAACACGTGAAATTAAACATGTAAATTAAGCATTAAATCGCGGCCTATGCATGCATGGTACATATATATGACTTTGACATCAACATAGGGGATGCAAGAGGGTTAATCATATATATATATATATATATATAAATAGGACAGTGATAGAAGAGATCAAGTTGATGAATGAGATTCCACGTTCTGTGGAAGGAAGAAAGATAATTGTTGGCATTTATAATTAGTTTGGAGTGAAGGACAAGGTTTAATGGAGTTTGGTGTTCGTAGGTACCAATGTAGGAGCCTGCCCCTCCAATAATATTCCAACATATTTACTTCGGTTCTCCTCCAACACCACACACCGTAAGATGGCGAACTTGATCTGACCGCCATGTCATGGTTTTGTTCCTAAATGGTTCTCCCTCCAACACCACGCAATTTCTCCTCCCACTCCATTTCTCCTCTCACTCCATTTCTCCTCCTTCATATTTCTTCTTTGTCTTTGAGTAAGTCTTCTCCTTCATATGATTAGGGAAAAAAAAAATGTCTTTCTCCTTCAGATTTCTCTATCGTCTTCTTCTTTGTGCAGAAACCCAATTTTTCAGCTAAGTTTGCCTCCTAGATTTCGTTTTCATCCGACTGATGAGGAGCTTTTGGTGTAGTATCTATGTCAAAAAGTAGCAGGACATCATTTTAATCTACAAATTATCACTGACATTGATCTTTACAAATTTGATCCATGGGTTTTACCAAGTAAGATTAAGCTGACAATCAATGGGTGTGGTATCTATGTCAAAAAGTAGCAGGACATCATTTCAATCTACAAATTATCACTGACATTGATCTTTACAAATTCGATCAATGGATTTTACCAAATAAGATGAAGCTGACCATCCATGGATTAATGATCTGCAAACTCTGGTTTTACGAAGCGCTTATAGCATGACATATATTCTAGTTCTCATAAAGCTTATTGGTTTGGTAATATTGCTCTACTGGTTTGAAGTGGAGATTGCTTGGATGTTAAAATTAGGTTGAAATTTAGTATTTTGGTTGGATTGAAAATCTGGCTTGGGATGAAGAAATTGCATGCAAAAAGCACAAAAATTTGTAGAATTTGGTTGCATATTACAGCTTGGATTAAAGACGGGGATGAATATGAATAGAGCAGTATTGATTTGGAGAAAGTGGCTTGACGAGGAAAAAGGCGAGAGTTACTATAGGAAAAAAAGAAAGAAATAAAAGAAGACAAATTTACGTCAGCAGTGTGTGGTATTGGAGAGTTACGCGATTTATGTATATAATTACTCAAAAACTATCCCAAGTTAACTTTAATTTGGTTTGGTTGGAGTTTGCTACTGTTCACTTAGCCAGCAACTGCAGGACACTAATTTCCCAAATCCTTTAATTTCTACCTAGATGATCAATATTTGCTTATTTTCATTAAATTTTGTTCTGATTTTCCGTGCCTAAAATTGTACAACAGCTGACTTCTTAACTTGCTAAGATTGAGGTAAGGAGTGAAGAAAACTGAACTTTGGACAGGCTTTGGGCCGGGTATGCCTGGTCCAAGTGGCACTAATGGTCACAATAACAAAACCCAATAGAGAGTTTGGGCTCTGGCTTCTTACAACCTCAAACCAATGCTGTTAAACCAACACCAGAGGCCATTGCCGAGATAAAGTAGTTGAAGATGAATTGAAGTCCTCTCAAGGCCACCAAGGTCTCTATCTTTTCTATTCTTGATTGAAAATTCGTTGTTTCCATTTAAAAAACTAATCCTCGAGAGAAAATATTATTGAAGATAGATTTTAGAAAATTATATTTTTTAATTTTTCATGTTTGAGCTCTTCGAAAAAAATTTTTGAGCCTTTAAAAAAAAAAATACGCAATTTTTTGGAAGATATTATTGATCGCTTTGGATTTTGTATTGACTAATTGATTTATTTTGGTTTTCTTTTCTTGTTTTTCCTTTCAGCTGCTTTTTAACAATTTTGGAGGTTGTGACTTGTGAGCTGCAAGCCCACTTAGACCAAAGTTGGGGGCTGGCTCAAGGTGAGCCGATGGAGGAGTCCCTCTTTCTTCAAACTTCAATGGGGTAACTTATTCAAGCACGTTAGGTTGGATAATGAGATAAGTTAATATAAAAATTAAAAATTAAATAAAATATTATGAGAATATTATTTTTTTAATATTATTTTTATTTTAAAATTTAAAAAAATTGAATTGTTTATTATATTTTATGTAAAAATTTATAAAAGCTATAATTATGAGATGAGATAGATTGAGTATATTTCTCAATCCAAATTGAGCCATTGGATAGGACTTGTTGAAATTTATTGTATTTGATTCAACTTAGTCAAATATGCAGATTTTTAAGTCAACTCAATGAGATATATGTATTAATTAATTATAGTGGCAGATCGAGTTATGTTATGTGCTCACCTTTTTTTTGTTTTTTTTTTTTAAACAAACCTTTGTATCTTATATTCATTCATCTGTAGTCATTACAGTTTTGTCCTTCATTACATAGTATTGAATACCTGCAGGACCTTTTTCTATCCATATTTGCTCCTCATTTACAGTTAAGGAAAATTTTACAAGAAAATGAGCTACTCTATTACATTCTCTCTATGTATGTATAACCTTCCACGTTGGTCTGTTCTTTAATATATCCTTGACATCTTCAACTAGTTGACCATGCCATTCCCAATTAATCTCAGGATTATTAATAGTCTTAACTACATTCAATGCATCTCTTTCAAAAACTACCTCTGTCAAATTAAGATCTGTACAAATCTGCAAGGCACACCATAATGCTTGAAGCTCAGCTACCAAAGGACTGCATACATTATGCTTTTGAGAACACATAGATACCATAAGGTCCCCATTCTCATTCCTTATCACTACACCTACTCCCATTCTCCCTTCTTCTAACTTTAATACTGCATCCCAATTTGCTTTCATCTGACCAATTGCAGGAGCTTTCCATCTACAAAAGTCTCTTTGCCTTGTTCCAACCATTTGGCACCTTGCATTCTATTTTTGAGCTTGATGAAACTCAAATAAACTGTTTGCAACATGCCTAAATATCACATCAGGCCCTTAAAATTTATTCTAAAAAACAAAGAGATTTCGCCTTAACCATACCCTCCTAATAATTCAGTTTTGCATTGGATAAAAATATTTAGTCGTGTGATATAATATTTTAATTATATATTAATCATGGAACCATGACATAACACGGTATAAACCCGACCCATGAATACAAATTGTTCTACTTTTCAAAACATCCATATTAGTAACCCATAGATCTCTTCTTATTCATGTTGTAATTAAATACGGTTAGTTTCTCTTCTCTCTTTGAATTCTTTAAACATATGATTATTATTTTTTTCCTATGGATCGTGCAAATATTACCTTATTTTGTTATATATTATTCATTTAAATTATGAATATAATATAAAATTATAATTTAAAGAGTAATGCTATATATATTTTAGAGTGTACAACTGTCACGTAATTGCTTAAAAAAAATTTAAGGTATACTATTAAAATATTATTTTTTATTCGTATAGATATTGTATCTATTCATTTTTTTAAAAAAATTATACAATACTTACGCACTTTATGACTATAAATATATGATTTCTCATTTCTTTTTGAAGTGCTGATTAATGTTCATCTCCCAACTCTTTTATTGTGTTTCTACCCATGACTTGACTTCATTAGTAAAAGTGACTCCACTTATTTGCTCCCCAATTCTGCTACATGCAACCGGGGATGTGAAATGCGGGGTAACCGGGTGATGTGGTTAGTTGCCACGTCAAAATTTGACATAATTAAAAAAAAAAAACTACAAAATACAGGAAGAAGCCATTTGAGTATGAGAAGAGAGATCCGAGAAGAGAGAAATGCCCAAACCCCAAACCCATTTCAAAACCCATCATACTCACATTTCGACTGGAACATTTCATATTTTAACAAACCGAAAAATATACAAAACTGAAAATTCAATTGTAAGCATTTCGACAGTATTTCAATTGTAAGCTTTTTTTCTTCTCAAAGCACATAGCTCATTGCTTTGTCACTCAGAAAATATATAGAATGGAAAATTCAATTCATATTCAAGCACAGACAGTTCAAGTTTCCACATTAACCAAGACAGAAGAGCAATGAATCAAATTAGTATTTAACAATATACCCAGATGAGAAAAATCATACTGGAAATTATTTCCTCTCTCTGTTTTCTCTCGGAGACAGAGTAGAGGTTTTTTCGCCCTACCCTAGTGTAGGTCAAAATCGGCCATTTTCAGTGTCGTCCAGCCACGGCAGGTGGTAGCGGGGGGTTTAAGTGGTGGACGAGGAGATGCGGGTCCAATATGAAAGACTTTCCCTCACTGTAGCGGAGTCTGCAGAGGTTATTGTTGAAATGGACAGACTTGAAGAAGTGAGGGCTCAGGGAGAGAAGTGCCTGGTTGTGATGCTACTGACCGAGAAATATAATTGGGAAGCCTTCAAACAGACGATGCGACGAATCTGGAGACCGAACAGGAGCATTAGGTTCTGGGATCTCAATCCAGGGCTGCTGCTAGTGGAATTTGACGACCCACGAGACAAGGTACGCGTTCTCACCGATGGCCCTTGGACTTTTGACAAAGTTGTTGAAGTAGATGTGGATTATGATGATTTAGTGTGGGGAGAATATATGAGGGTCCGGGTAGCACTGGATATAATGAAACCGTTAATGAGATGTAAAAAGGTTACTCTCGATACAGTGAAAGACTGCTGGGTGAGCTTCACTTATGAGAGGCTACCTGATTTCTGTTATCAGTGTGAGCGGATGGGGCATCCTCAACGTGACTGTGCGCTGTGGAAGAATCATGATAGTGAAGGTGACATCCTACCCTATGGACAATGGTTGAGGGCAGCAGCACCGACAGGATGGGCGGGTAACTCCCTAACTCCTAACCCCAAAAACCACGGCTCAGGACAGCAACCGGGTCCTCTGGATTGCTTGGCGAATCAGTCGGAGGACAAAAGGGAGAAACCAGATGAAGAGGGAGTAAAGAAAACTGTTGAGAAGAATCAGTTGTTTAAAGTACCAATCCATACCGAGATATCGGGTGAGCAAAGGATGGAATTAGATGTAGCAAAGGGGGAAAACCAGAATAAACGGGTTGGTACCGAGGAAGGGGGCAAGCTGGAGATGGAGGAGGATGATGTGACAAACCTCCAACCCGTAATAATCCTGGACCAAGACTCAGTTGGGCCTCCCCCTAACCCTACTCTAAACCAAGTGACGGTAAAGGCTAAGCCCAAAAAGAAGTTTAAAGGAAGGAAGCGGGCAAGTTTCCCTGTGATAGTAGTAGAAAGTATAGTAATGATAGTGCGGAAAAGGGTGGCTTCCCCTATCGAACAGGATGATGAGAGAGCTATAAAAAAAGATTTCCATGTGCTTACTTGTGGATGTGACAAGCGAGGGTGTTTATATTGGTATGGCGGAGGCTACGAGGTAGCCCCGCCAAACCCAATGAAACTGATCAGTTGGAATCCTCGTGGGCTTGGGAACCCATGAGGATTCCGAACCCTTCTTGACTTACTCAAGAAGGAAGCTCCCGATGTAGTCTTCAAACAGGAGACGAAAATGACCTCATATGCGATGGGGACATACAAAGCCAGGTTAGCTTCTTTAAATTGTTTTATTATTGATTGTCGGGGTCAGAGTGGTGGACAAGCTTTGTTATGGAATAAAGATGTGAACCTAAGTGTGCTTAGCTATTCGGATAATCATATTCATGCCCTCATCAAGGATAGTGTGAACAGTCAAAATAGCTAGTTTTTGATAGGGTTTTACGATCACCCTGATGTCACCAAACGAAACCAGACCTGGGATTTGATTCGGACATTGGCCCAAACAGTTAATAAGCCCTGGATGGTGTAAGGTGATTTTAATGAAATTCTTGATTATAATGAGAAGCAAGCTGGTCGAATGAGACCATATAGTCAACTGGAAGCCTTTAGAAGTGTACTTACCGATTGCCATTTGTTGGATTTGGGCTTCTCGGGGCTTGCTTTTACTTGTTGTAACAGAAGAGAGGGGGAAGGCAGAATTAGTGAAAGACTAGACAGATGTTTAGCGACTTCTAGCTGAGTTGATTACTTCCTGGAAGCTAGAGTCCAACACGGGTCGGTCTCGTACTCTGACCATATTTTGGTGTGTCTGAACACTTCTAGTTTCTCCACGTATTATAAGAGGAGAAACCTGTTTCGATTTGAAGCTATGTGGGTTGGCCATCAAGATTGTGAAGGAATTATTAAGGACACATGGGAAGCAATGGATAGTGGAAATAGAATGGTTGATGCTATGCAAATGATATCAAAATGTGGGGGTAAGTTGGCAATGTGGAATAAGGATAAATTTGGTTTGGTCCATAGGAAGCTTAAGGAATCCCAAGACAAGTTGAAGGCCTTACAATCTGTGGATCCAACCTGTGAGAATATGGAAGAGCATAATGACGTCAAAAAGGAGGTCCAAATGTGGTTAGAAAGAGAGGAGCTTATGTGGAAGCAAAGGTCAAGAATCCAATGGTCGGGCTGTGGAGATCAGAACACAAAATATTTCCACCAAAAAGCTTCCAATCGAAAGAAAAGGAATCTAATACAGAAGCTGAAAGATGAAGAGGGCTGTTGGAAAGAGGGAGTACAAAGGGATATGTTGATTCGAAGCTACTTTAATTCCCTTTTCATTGCATCAGCCGAGAGGGGAGACATGGACATTATAGAGGGCATTGAGGCTAGAGTCACGACTGACATGAATGCTGCCCTGGACAGAACCTATGAAGTAGAGGAGGTATGTACAGCTTTGAGGCAAATGCATCCCAACAAAGCTCCTGGACCGGATGGAATGCCACCGATCTTTTTCCAGAAATATTGGCATATTGTTGGTGGCAAAGTCACTGCAGCAGTGCTGGAAGTCCTCAATACAGGTACATGTCATTTCCCTTCTGATCTCAACAAAACTCATCTTATTTTAATACCAAAAAATGATTCCCCTACTTTAGTTTCTAATTTTTGACCCATTAGTTTGTGTAATGTCATTTACAAACTAATAGCTAAAGTCATTACCAATAGAATGAAAGCCATATTGCCATCTATTATTTCTGATACACAACTGCCTTTGTACCTAGATATCTCATCACTGATAATATTTTAGTAGCATACGAGTTAGTCCATTACCTTAAACAGAAAAGGAAGGGAAAGAAGGGCTTTATGTCTTTAAAATTGGACATGTCTAAGGCTTATGACCGGGTAGAGTGAGATTTTCTTGAGTGTATCCTATTAAAACTGGGGTTCAACAGTGGATTGGTAGGTCTTATTATGAAATGTGTTACCTCAGTTTCCTTTTCTGTTTTAGTGAATGGAAATCCCACGGAACCCACCTTTCCAACTCGAGGACTTAGACAAGGGGACCCACTGTCCCCTTATCTTTTTCTCATTTGTACTAAGGCTTTGGTCAGTTTGTTAAAAAATGCTGGAGTGGACAGATCGGTAAAGGGAGTTAGAATATGTAGGGGGCTCCAGTCTTGAACCATATACTCTTTGCGGATGATTCTATAGTGTTTGTGAGGCCAGCACCACTACTTCAGTCAATATCCAGCAACTGTTAAGGAGATATGAACTAGCATCTGGCCAAATGATTAATAAGCAGAAAACGGCTATGATCTTCAGCTCTAATGTGCCAACCCGCTTGAGACAAACCATCATGGCAATGTGGGGTGGAAGTACAACCCAACAATACGAGAAATATCTGGGACTACCCCCTATAGTTGGCAAGGCAAAAACCATTGCATTTGGAGAGATAAAGAGTCAGGTTTGGAGAAGATTACAGAGTTGGAAAGAAAAACTCCTGTCCCCAGGGGGTAGGAAAATACTAGTGAAAGCTGTAGTTTGTTCTATTCCCTCTTTTGCCATGAGTTGTTTTAAGCTTTCGGGTAGTTTGTGCCAAGATCTAGAAAAGATGATGGCCAGGTTTTGGTGGGGACAAAGAGATGATGGGCAAAGAATTCATTGGGTTGCATGGAACAAGCTGTGTGTGTCAAAAATGAGGGGCAGAATGGGATTTAGAGATCTAAAAGGGTTCAATATGGCCCTCTTAGCGAAACAGGCCTGGAGGGTGCTGAAACAGGAAGACTCTTTGGTCTATAAACTACTGAAGGCCAAGTACTTCCCAAATTCCTCCTTTTCTTATGCTCAAAGAAGTTTTAACCCATCTTTCACATGGAGAGGCATTTGGAAAGCTAGGACTTTATTGATGAAGGGCTGCCAATGGAGGATCGGGAATGGGGCTGGTACTCGCATATGGCAGGATATTTGGGTACCAAGCCATCAATCTTTAATTATGGAGGAACATGGCTCAGTAAGTAGAGATTTTTCAGCACGGGTGGACTCTCTAATTGATGTTGATACAGGTTGGTGGAATATCTTGAGAGTTAGAGCTCTCTTCAATGCAAACATAGCCTCAGATGTTCTGAAAATCCTCCTAAGCCTGGGTGAACATGAAGATACACTAGTGTGGAGGCATGAAAAAAATGGGGTCTATAGTGTTAAAAGTGGATATAGGTTTCTCAAAGCCCAATACAATCTTGGTGATGCCGAAAGTTCCAATACAAGAGATAAGAATAAACTATGGAAATCAATTTGGCATATGAAGGCTCCAAACAAAGTTAAAGTTTTTGCATGGCGAGCTCGTCAGGAGAGCCTCCCCTCCAAGCAAAACCTATTGAAAAGGAACATCACTGAGTGTGCAACTTGTCCTTTCTGTAATTTTCCAGTTGACGACTGTACCCATGCTTTTACTAAAATGCCAGGATATTAGCGATGTGTGGTTGTGGTTGATGCCTAGTGTTACTGAATTAGTTGCTGCTAGAACTATTCCAGATGTAGCTCTACTAATGCGACACAACGGGGACAAAGGACTGTTAAGTCGATTCTTTCTAATTGCATGGTCACTATAGCACATGAGAAATAAATGGGCTATTGAGAAGGTACTACTGGACCCCTTCCAGGTTGCTAACAATGCTATCAATACATTCAAGCCGTGTCTCCCAGTTAGTGGGGAACCAAGTTTTACATTGCACAAAGCAAGATGCTGGCAGGTACCCCCTTCAGGTTTTTATAAACTCAACGTTGATGCTGCCCTATTTTTTTATCTTAAAAAGGTTAGAGTAGGTGCAGTACTTAGGGATGGAAAAAGAGAGATGGTAATGGCAGTAAGCAAGGCCGAAAATGAGCTGCATGATCCAGAATCTATGGAGCTGATTGTGATGCTAAGGCGTCTTCAATTCATCCTACAATTGGGTATAAGTAAGATCATCCTGGAGAGTGACAGCCTATTAATGGTAGAAGCCTTAAATGCCAATCAAGAATCACTATCATTGCAAGGTAACTTGCTGAAAGAAGTCAGGAGCTTGCTGCATTGTTTTGAAGACCAGAAAGTGCAACATGTTTGTAGAAGCAGAAACCAGGTGGCCAACACTCTTGCCAAGCATGCGTGGTCTATCTCGGATACAGAATTATGGATGGGAACAATTCCCCCTTTTTTGTCTTAGTTATGTTGGCTTGATAGCCAGAATGTAACCGTTGAGAACACTCTATGAATGAATTACTGCTTGTTATCAAAAAAAAAAAAAGATGAGAAAAATCAATAATATCCCAATCCTTCACAAGGGGAATCTGAACGAATATAACTCATCCTCAACAAAGACATGCATAAAACTAAAATGTAAGTGAAAAGGAAACTACGAAAAAGATGTTGGGAACAGTACCAACCGAATGAAAAGAGAGTCATGGAATGGAAATGAAGCAATAGATATTCATGAACACGAGCTTAGGGAAGGAAAAAGCAAGTGAAGGAGAAGGGAGATTTGAGAAGGGGAGGCACGGGCTTAGGGAAGGAAAGAGCAGACGAAGGAGAAGGAAGATTTGAGAAGGGGACGCATGAAGAAGGAGAAATGATGCCAAAACGGTGTGTTTTGATTTTCATTAAAGATGAAATTCCGCATGATTCATTTCCCCACCTGCTTGAAGCCTTAAAATGAAATTATGCAAGGACTCTTGGTTGGAGATGAAAAATCGAAGAGTGGAGGTTTTCTAAGGTCTGGGAAGTCGTGGAAGGAGAGAAAGCAAGCGTTTTTGCAAAAGCTTCAAGGAAAGCTCAACATTTTCTAGATGAATTTTCATTTCTTTATAACTTGTAACTAGTTCTTGGGTGAGGCCCTTTGAGCCAGTAGCATCTATCAGCAATGTAGTTCTTGAGAAGGAATGGTTCTTGGTCTTGTTGCAGTTGCTTGTGTAAGTGCTTTTGAGCCATGTGAGGAGGAAGGAAACTTAGGGAGGAGAAGGAGGGAAAAAACAAAATGAGGGAGGAAGAAAACCCAAAAGGTTGACGAACGTACCATTTTCTGTAAAATGAATGAAACGAATCATTTCAATTTCATTTTTCCACGTAGACGCTAGTTGCATGGCACTTCCTCCAGCCGATTGCAACTAGAGTTTTTCTTTGCTCCCCCTCCCATTTTCCTTATGGTATTAATTGATCGTGGAATTGAATGCTTTTGGTATAGGAAAAGAACAAAATATCTCACACATTATCAGCCAATACAAGCACAAATATTATCTAATCGATTTGCACGTGTCTACTTGGCATTTAGTAAGTTCTTGCTGATGATAAAAGCATGAGTAATATTGGATAAATGTGTGGGTCGGATAATGAGACGAGATGAAATAGTTTTAGATAAAAATTAAAAGTTGAATAAAATATTATTAGTATATTATTTTTTAATATTATTATTATTTTAAAATTTGAAAAAGTTGAATTTTTTTATTATATTTTGTGTGAGAATTTAAAAAATTTGTAATATTAATAAGATTAGATAAGATGAAATAAGATGAAATATTTTCATTATCTAAACAGGGCCTTTGACTTAGCATGTGTAAATTCTATGCATTTGTTTTAGAAAACAGTAGATCATACCATAAAAAAGTTTTAAAAAAATCTTTTTTTTTTTTACGATGCAATTCATTATTTATCGAAGCGACTGCATGCGGCTTACATGACCTAGACCTGTCCAAATTATTTTCCTAGAAGTGTCACACAGACCTTTTATATAAAAAAAAATGTGGATCTACTTTGAAAAGATATTTTTAAAAAATTAAAAGTTATTTTTTCATTATGGAGCTCTTTAATTTAAAAAAAAAAAAAAAACCTTTTGTGAGATTTAAATACTTTATATTACTCATAAGTTATATTGGACTAGAATATGGTTATCCTGTAAAAATAATGAAAATTAACCAAAACCACTAAGGCTAGGTTTGGACAAAAGAAAAACAAAATATTCTATCTCATCTCAACATTACAATTTTCTCAAATTTTTAGATAAAATATAATAAATAATTCAATTTTTTTTGTTGGGGGTTTTTCCCAAAGGTATCAGCCCAACCTAAGTAGATGCAGCGTCTGGACCAAAACCAGATTTAGGCTCATTCAACTCATGACGGCCTATAGAATCTCTAGCCCCAGGAGAATACGAGTCAAGCTGACAGGCCGGGTGGCCCGGAGGGCACCTAGTCCCCTTCTACCATGGAAGGAGTAGCAGGCCCCATTGATGGGACTCCATGATCAAGTGTCCCCTCCTAGAGACCATGCCGCATTAAATGAGCTATGACAAGAGACACCCCAGAGTTAGGGGAACAGGGCATGGGTCTCTGACCCGAGGGGCAAGTATAAAGACCACCCCCCCCCCCCCAACCCCTTGAATGTTGTGTGGCGGTAATGGCGAACATACAACTTAGTTTTAGAGTTTCTTCTCTTTTCTCCTACTAACTTATGCATCGGAGGCTCCACCTAGCTGCCACCCGGCCACTAGACCCTAGAGTGACTTTGAGTGTTCAGGTAAAAGGAAGGTACGTGCCCCTGAGAAGCTCGCCCCAAAGGCGTACGAAACACGATGTTAACAGTTGACGATGTTTGTGAGATTTGACAAAATTTTAAGTCGAACGTGTCCTTCACACACCTGCTGGAGCCCACCCTTGGAGGGTCTAGAGGTGTGATTGGATGTTGAATGGAAGTGACGACGAAGAAATGGCCGCAACAGAAAAGTGATCAGGATAAGCAATGACAACCCTGGAAAGTGAAAAAGGCAGCTGACCGGAAGGCACTGGAGGGGGAATTCGGGTCGCTTCGCCAAGCAAAAAGGCATCCTCGACCCCACCACCAGCCTCGAACTGTGTCCCAGCCAAGGGCGATGCGAGAGATGAGTCCACGTTGAAAAGGGCAGAAGCGAATGAGCCCTTCAAGTTAATTATACTTGATCAGAACTGAATGGACACGACCGTCAGGGTTAGAATAGGAATAACCAATATTTTGAATACCGTACTGGATGCCGTACCGGTCAAGGCACTGGAACGAAATATTTTGATACCAGTACCGTTTCAAAATAGTCGATATATGAATAAATTATATATAAATTATATTCCAAAATAATAGTCTATATATGAATAAAGTATACATAAATACATATATATACATTATAAATAGTCAGGTCTAAATTGGGGGTAACAAATGAGCTTGTAGTTTGAAGAAATGAAAAAAAATTAAAAAAAAAAAAAGTAAATGCAGAATTACCGATCGATACGTAGACCGGTACAGGGCGATCAGACCAGGCTAAACAAAGTTAGCTTGGTCAAAAATTATCATTTTCAAAAAGCATAACGGTAAGTGGAGAATGTATGTGGATTTCACGGATCTAAACAAAGTGTGCCCCAAGGATAGCTTCCCACTCCCCTGCAACAATCTCATCGTAGACTCGACGACCAGCCACCACATGATGAACTTTATGGATGCTTACTCAAGGTACAATCACATATGCATGTGCCCTAGCGATGAGAAAAATACGTCGTTCATCACCGACAGATGGTTGTACTGTTATACTGCCATTCTGTTCGGCTTGAAAAGTATGGGAGCTACCTACCAACGGCTGGTCAATTAAATGTTTAAAGCTTAGATAGGGAGGAATATGGTGGAGGTGTATGTGGCTGACTTGTTGGTCAAAAGCAAGACCCTGGTGCAAAACCTAGAGGACATTTGGGAGGCCTTTGTGGTGCTACGACGGAATAAAATGAAGCTGAACCCCACTAAATGCGCATCTGGGATGGGGAAAAGGGAGTTCCTAAGATTCGTAGTGTCAGAAAGACGAATCGAGACCAATACTAAAAAGGTGAATGCTCTCTTAGATATGCCTTCTCCCCAGAGTATTAGTGACGTGCAGAAGCTTGCCAGCACGTTAACAGCTCTCAAGTGATTTATATCACGGTCAAAGGATAAATGCCTACCTTTCTTTAAAGTACTGTGAAGGATAAATGCCTACCTTTCTTTAAAGTATTGTGGAAATCTGATGACTTGAATGAGGAATGTGACGCGGTTTTCATCGAGCTGAAGCAATACTTGATGAACCCTCAATTGCTTAGCCACCCCCAGTGAGGAGAAACACTGACCCTGTACCTTTTCGTCTACCTACAAGTGATTTCCTCAACCTTGGTACGGGAGGACGACGGGGTCCAGAGAACAGTCTACTATGTGAGCCAGGCATACAGAGGAGCAGAAGTCAGGTACACCCAAATCAAACAGCTCACCTTTATGCTGATAATAACCACTTGGAAACTCCGACCATATTTTTAGGCACACTCAATCAAGGTTATCATGGAAGTCCCCTATGAAAGGTCTTACAACGGCTAGACGCCTCAGGTCGCCTCATGAACTGGGCGGTGGAACTAAGCGAATTCGATATTGAGCATGCCCTCCCCGCCTCCTTAAAGGGGCAAGTCTTGGCCGACTTCATTGCGGAATTCTATGATTTCCCTGATGAAGGAGGATATGTACCACTTGTGAAGCCCTGTCAAGTCTTAGTTAATGGCTCCTTTTGTCGGGCTGGAGGGGGAGTCGGGTGCGTATAGTTACGAATGAGGGCGAGGAGCATGATTTTGTCGTCAAGCTGGCATTCAAGACCACCAACAATGAGGTGGAGTATAAGGCGCTCTTCCTTAGCATGTATATAGCATGATCCTTAGGTGCGGAGGAAGTGGAATTCAGGGCGGACTCACAAGTAGTAGTCAGTCAAGTAAAAGGAGAATTCGTGGTGAAGAGCGAAAAATTGAAAAAAGTTGTTGGTGTTGGTGTAGGTCGGGTGCGCTCATTTTCGATACTTCCAGATCTAGCAAATCCCTAGAGCGAAAACGACAAGGGTCAACAAGCTAGCAAAGACAGTGTCTGGGCAAGAAGCTACCCCGTTACCATAGTCAACTATACTCAAGATCGTAGAAGTGCCTGACGCAAGGTTAGAGGTGTTGGAAGTAGGACCAGGTGTACCCAATTGGGCATATGAAATCTAGCGGTACCTGAATAACAATGAGCTACCTGACAGTAGAGAAAGGGAGAGAAAGAAGAGACACCAGGCAGCGCAGTATACCATAGTTGACAGAATGTTATACCGCAGGGGGTACAGTGCCCCCTACTAAGGTGCATCTCACGCAAGCAAGCCCAGTAGGTACTGGCTAAGATACACGAGAAAATTTGTGGGGACCATGCCGGAGGAAAGGTGCTAGCGAGGAAGGCAACGTGGGCAAGATATTACTGGCCTCACGCTCTGAAAGATGCCGAGGAATATTTGCGGACGTGTAAGAAGTGTCAAGAATATATGGGGATCATCCACCACCCGCTAGTGAAACTGGTGCTGATAGTCTTTCCATGGCCATTCACTTAGTGGGGAGTAGACCTGATGGGGCCCCTTCCCCCGTGGTAAGAATGGGTAAAATTCGTAGTAGTGGCGGTGGACTACTTCACCAAGTGGGTTGAGGTTGAAGCGTTGGCCACGATTACGACCAAGAACATTACTCGTTTCCTATGGAAGGGCGTTGTTTGCCAATTTAGGATGCTCCGCTATATTGTGTTCGATAATGGAAGGTAGTTAAACTCTAACCGTTACCAAGATTGGTGTCAGGACCTGGGGATCAAGTTTTGGTACTCTTCCCTGGGACATCCCCAGTCGAACAATCAGGTGGAATCCACCAACAAAACCCTGTTCTGGATACTGAAGAAAAAGTTGAGCGATTTGAAAGGGGCATGGGCAAAAGAACTCCCGGTTGTCTTGTGGGCCTACCAGACGGTTGTGAGGATGCCAAATGGTGAAACCCCATTCACCTTGGTATACATCACGAGGCTATGCCGCCAGTGGAAGTTGACATTCCGACTTATCGAGTGCACCACTATGAGCAGTGCTCCAATGACTGACGCTTGGAAGAATAGCTTGACCTAGTAGAAGAGGTTCGAGAAGAGGTTGAACTGACCATGGCAGCGTACTGAAAGAGAGTGGAGTGCTACTTCAATAGAAGGGTGTGTTTGAGGTCATTCAGGGTAGGAGACCTCATATTTAAGCAAACGGGGATAGCGGCAAAGGAAGAAGGCAAGCTCGAACCATAATGGGAAGGCCCCTATGTGGTTGTCACCAACAACTGCTCGGGGAGTACTGGTTGTGGGACTTTAATGGAAATGAATTACAACACCTGTGGAATGTCGAACATCTGCAAATGTTTTATTGATGAAGCCTGTGAAATGCATTTGTATTTTTTTGTTATTACCGACCCTACGGATGCTTGTATAATTATCATTAATGAGAAATACGTGACTATTTAAGGAACTATACATCGGAGAATGAGGTCGCTATGTTCATGCGAATTATCCTTCCCATGATATCAACGGACGGGAACGGGTATAGTTGCAAACTACCCTAACATACTACCTCCACGTATGGGTCAACAAGTGGGGTAGCCCTAGGCTAACATAGCCTCCCCCATGTGGGAGAGTGAGTCCAGCCTTGAAGCTATTTGAAATAGACTTCATCCCATCGCGGCAGAGATGCGGCCGGCCCCTTGGCCCTCTATGACTAACCTCACCGTAGGGTGCTAAAGGGAAGGGTGTAATGCCAAGAGGCTGCCCTGTCCCTCCCTCGGCGAGAAGCTGGATAGCCCCAAGAGCTCATGGATTGACCCTCGTCATGAGCGTCAACTAGCGGGGGGCGGGTTCAGTCAGGGACCGCCTGAACCTCCATGTGTGGGTCAACAGGCGAAACTAACCCCGGATTAGGCTGACCTCCCCTGCAGAGGAGATAGGGTCCAACCCGGATGTTGCCCAAACATTACCCTGTTCCTTCATGATGAGTAGTGGACGTGGAGCTAGCCCGGTCCTAACTGACCTTCCCTGTGATGTCAACGGATTGGAGTGAGTCTAGTCACAAACTGCCCGAACAGACCACCTCAATGTGTGGGTCAAAAGGTAGGGTAGCCCCAGGCTAAGTTGGCCTCCTCCGTGGGGGAGAGCAAGTTTAGCCTTGAGATTGCTCGAAATTGGCCTCATCCCTATCGCACCGAAGAGAGGATGGTCCCTAGGCCTTCAGATTTACCTCCCCGTGGGGTACCAAAGGGACAACTGTAATGCCAAAGAGCTGCTCGATCCCTCCCACGGTGGAGACGGGCCTGTTCTCAACGGCCAACACATGGATTGACCTTTATCATGAGCGTTAACCATGGGAGCGGGTCCAGTCGGGGACTACCTGAACAGACTACCTCCATGCATGGGTTAATAGGCGGAACTAATCCTAGATTAGGCCAACCTCCCTCACAGAGGAGAGCGGGTCTAGCCCTGAGGCTGCCTGAACATTATCCTGTTCTGTCGTGACGAGGAGTGGACGCAGCACTAGCCTGGTCCTAACTCTCATTTTCTGCTATGGCAGTGAATGGGAGTTGGTCTAGTCACAAACTGCCTGAATAGACTACCTCCATATGCATGTCAACAAATGGGATTGGTTGCAGGCTATCAAGACCACCCTTTGAAGAAGAGCGGGTCCAGCTTTGCGACTGCCGGAACAGAACCCAATCCCTTTGCGGCGAAGGGATGATGACCTTCCTGAAGTACTAAAGAGGAGGGTGTGGTTTGAGGCACCCCCACCTCTCCTTCAGTGAAGTGTGGGATAGTTCCAAGACTACCCGACTCAACCCCAAAAGTCAACGAACCTCCCTCGAGGAAACACACCTCATGCGGGAATGTTCCCTGTCATGTGAATGCTCGCCTAAGGGAATGAACGAACCTCACCAGTGGAAACACACCTCGCGTGGAAATGCTTCCCAATGTGGGAATGCTCCCCTGCGAGAATAAACAAGCATGTCCCAAGGAAAAGCACCTCGCGCGAGAATGCTCCCCGGCACAAGAATGAACGATCCCATAAAGACCTTGGAGTCCCACCACGCCGAATCAATGAAAAGGGTTGGTAACTGTCAATTAAAGTATACATATCTAGGTTATGATTTTGCAGAAAGTACACGAAGGATTTGGGCAAGTTTTGCTTACGTGCTGCTCGAGCCCTTTTGTAGAGTGCCAAGTCCGACTAAACCTTGTTGGTTTGGAGTATTGGAGGGATTTCTGTTACGGCTATGACTATGCGGCGTGCTCGTGCGAGATGGGGACCATGCGAACAAGATCGTGGGCTAGGTACGCTATAAGGGGTCTTGCATATCGCTAAGCATAAAGGGTCGATCATACTCAGTGGGGTGTCATCGGAAAAGTTAGCAACTCACCACAGTATCAGCAAGCAGCTAGCGCATCGCGGCCTATGAAAGGTGTACATGATTCAAGCAAGCATATAAAGAAGAGCATTTTATTCATCAATTTCCAAAGTAATTACACTGGAAGGGCTACAACTTATAGCGAGAAACCATGTAAAGAGAAATGAAAGACAAAAAAAAACTCCAAGGTCCAAATTGGACCCGGCGGGCTTAGACACCATTGCAAGAGGGGCTCGACGGGGTACATTATCATCAACAGAGAGAAGGGCAGCAACTCCCAGGGTCCAAATAGCAACTCCAGAGAGGCACCATCCCAGAACTGTAGATGGGAAGTAGGACAGGAATTGGCCCAAAGGGAGGGGGGCTCAATCAACCCGAACTCTTTGGACTCCCCCATAATGCTAGGCGACGAAGGGTTGGGGTAGAAGAAAATGCCCCCAATGGTTCCTGCGACAGCCCCCAAGGACACCTGTTCTCCCTGAGTATGGGAGTAACCTAGGAGGTAATGAAGAACCACGAACTGCACGAGGAGTTTTGAGGCAGTGAAACTTATTGAACAGCTAACCCGTGAGGCTGGGAGCACGCCCTCTTTTCAAAGCATCGTCTGGTAGTGAAAAACGACACAACTTTTTGAAAGGCATCCATTGAAGGTTCGAGGGGATTGCCATGCACATATATTTGCAAAAGCACACCAACGGATCCGACACCACAAGGCTAACCCTGAGCTAGAGTGCCCATTGATACCAAGAAAGGCCAACATAAGCACAAAGGGAAGGAAGGAAGTTCAAAACTTTGGATGAGCAGGAGGGAAGACTTGATGACAAATAACGAAGATGGGAGGCGTATATATATAGGCTAAGAATGATGGCTCGTCTCCCAAAATTTATGATACATGCCGGCTTTAGGGGCTCTATTAGGAGTAATACGAATCTCACAAAAAATCACACACTAATCTCCTGGTGAGTATGGAAAAATACGACTTGACACCACAAACGAGCTACAACCAACTGCTGCACTTTGAATAGCCAACTATACCCTTAGGAACATGCAACGTGCACGTCACCCTTGGGCAGAGGGGGCTGACACGACTCTTCGCCTATCACATCCCATGCGAGGCACGCCATTACGGCATAAGACATGCAAGTGGGAATTGAAAAGAGCATGGTGTACAAACCAAGGAGAGCGCGCATAAGGTGATCATTAAAAAGATTAAATAAACCAGCCAAATAAGGGCTGCCTGATCACCAATGTACAAAGAATAGAAGCTTTACAAGTGTCTATAAATAAAGAGAAAGAAGATAAAAAAGTTGGAAGCCCCTCGGCAGGCTCATAGCTCCTCTTTTGACTCAGCGGGGTCCACCTCTAGAGACATCGGGGTCGATGCCTGTGCCTCTGGCGCGGCCGGGAACACACTATGGAACAAGTCCACCCCGATTTGTGCTTTGGTCTCCAAAGTAGCAAGATCCGTGGTTGGAAACTCAGGATCTAGTGAGAGCAGGTCACACCAAGGGTGTGTCAGTAGATACACCCTTAGTGCCTCCCTTCTGGAAAGGAACCTGTGACGCCATGCATCGTCCTGGACTTGCCAGACTCGTTACAGCTCTAGCTACTACTGCTGGGACACAAACCTTAGCTCCTCCCTATCAGTCCTCACAGCCTTGAGGGTCTTTATCCTCTCCAAGAGGGTCTGGCTAACCTCCAGGAACTTATCTTCAGTGCACCTTCTGGAAAGAGAGACATGCGCAGCTCGGAGTTCCTCGAGCACCTCCGTCCTGCTATCGAGCAACCTCTCCAAGGTTTCCTACACTTTCGACTCACGCACTAAGTCATGATGGCACATGACGACTCCTCCTGGGACATCTACAAGTTAGACTCCGCACAATGCAGGCATCCCCACAAACTTGCAATGGAACTCGTTAGCTCCTTGGGAAGCTCTACCTCGCTTGCCAGCTAGCAAGGGGCGGTAGGGGCCGCAGTGCAAATTCCCTGGTCTTGAGGGCCTAACCCCGCCCTATTGTTTGCTACCAGGGTAAGCGGTCGATCAGTGACCTGTCAAGAAATCATTCGATGAAACCGTGAGAAAAGTACTAAAATACACCAAAATGGAAAAGTCTGCATGTAAAAGATTGACTTGAAGGGAAACACTCGAGGCACCTACCAGAAGGGGCCCCGATCTGTGGCATGCAGCAATAACTACGTTGGGCGTCCCTCCTCGGATCGGCAGAGCCCGAGAGAGGTGACCTTGGGAAACACGTGAAAACAAAGAGGCCAGTGCCTTTCCCCAGGAGAGAGTAGAGAAGAATCCTCCACAATCAAGGGGACTTGGGAAAGGCACGCGGGGTGACTCTTGAAGGGCCAGCACCCACAAGGGGTGGGGCGCGCTCGCATAAGGAAGAGGACGCAAATTCCCAAGACACCATGAGGAAGGAAGCAATCTTCCCAAGCTTAGGAGCACTGTGATCCCCCTTCCACCACCTCAGGAAGGGGGTTTATGAGCAGAAACCCCCACAGAAGATTGGCTAGGAAAGGGGGAGCATCATCATCGGAATCTAGCGAGCTCTGCTACGGCTTTTTCCCCTTTCCCTCCATTAGGGGACTAGCAAACTGCGGGTGTGACGAGTGACCGGTGGGCCCCAGCAGGATCGAGGACCCCACCCGGCACAAAGCCACATGCGCGGGAAGGTACTGTTGCTTGCAGGCTGCCCTCGCTCAACAACTCGTTGGACTAGGTTTCTTTTAGGCGGGTGGCGACCCAATCCCGCACAATCTCGATATGACGGATCTCTCCTGGCATCACCAGCGACTTCTGGAGTTCTCTCTTGGGCACTACACCCCAACTCACTTGGATGGGATAGCTTTGTTCTGAAGACAGCCAGATCGGAAATAAAGAAAATGATCCTGGAACCCAACGCTCTCTTTTCATACTACTACTCTAGGTGAACTGGTTGATAGATGGGATCGAAACTGCAGATGTTTCCCCTTCTCATTAGCACTCAGTGAGTAAGGATGAACTCCCGACCAATATGGTCGAACCAAGTGTCATGAGCCTTTTCCAAGGCCCATCGCCAAATCACACAGTAGCCTACTAGAATCCTCTATGCGTTGGAAGGAGTTGGGCTAGCGCCACATCAACCATGTCTAGCATGTCACACACCGGGAAGGGTAATTGAAGGCTGTTGAGGAACATGGAAGGAAATCATGCCACCTTGTAAGTGAAACCCTTAGGGTCTACAACCCCTTCATCCAATCGTGGAATGTCGAGGACTGTGTGCTCCAAGATGTCCAATGCCTGCCTCAAGGCTTCAAACTTAGAGGGAACCACTGACGAGCACCATGAGGACCCCATAAGACTATCTGCGTGAGCTCCAGCAGGCCCTGTCCCCGGGGACGAATTGGGCAAGGTAGGAGACTCCTCGGCCTTATGATTCCCCAAGCCCTTCAAAGCAGGACAAATGGATTTTTTGAGAGCCATGGAAGAACAGTGAGGATGAAGACTAGTGTCTTGAGCGATAAATAGGGCAATGAGGGGAGTCTGGGAGCGATAAGCTTTCAGCCCATTCCTCAGCAGCTACATATATAGGGTCCCAAGAGATGATTCATATGACCAAGTATTGGGGCACATAGCCGCCTAATCCTGGCGAATTTGAAGCGACAGAAGGGAAACGTGGTAAGAACTACTTCAAACCGTTCATGCACATTGAACGACGTGGGTCTTAGCGTGCACAAGAAAAGAGTTATTTGGACGTTCCATTATGGGGTAAGCGAACCGTCGGCCTGTCGCTTAAAAGTTTGGCCACGTGAGAGATTCGAAACAACTTATTTCAAATATCCGACAGCAAGGGAGTAGGAGCAACCCCAGTCGGTTTGTGCCAGAAGCTAGGAAGCCAAGGACTGTTGGAATTTCCATTAAAATCCTCCAATAGGAATTGGCGAGGTAATTGTTGGGGGGATTTTTCCTGAAGGTATCAGCCCAACACAGAAGTAGATGCGGTGTCTGGCCCAAAACTAGACCTATGCCCATTCAACTCATGATAGCCTATGGATCCCCAACCCTTGGAGAATATGGGTCAAGCTGAAGGGCTAGGTGGCCCTTGGCCCAGAGGGCACCTAGTCCCATTCTACCATGGAAGGAGCAATACTCCCCCTTGATGAGACTCCACTATCAAGCGCCCCTTCCCAGAGATCATGCCATATTAAATGAGTTTTGGCAAGAGACACCCCTGAGTCAGGGGAGCAGGGCATGGGTCTCTGATCCCAGGGGTAGGTATAAAGACCGCCACTCCCCAAACACTAAGTGGAGGTAACGGCAAACATACAACTTAATTTTAGAGTCTGTTCTCTTTCTCCTACTGACTTAGGTATTAGAGACTCCACCCACTTGCCACCCAGCTGCTAGACCCTGGAGTGACTTTGTCTGTGCAGGTAAAAGGAAGGCCCGTTCCCCCGAGAAACCTGGCTTAAAGGCGTATGAAATATGACGTTAATATTTTTAAATCTCAAAATAATAAATATTAAAAAATAATATTTTAATAATATTTTATTCAACTTTTATCTTAATTTAAATCAATTCATCTCATCTCAATTTACTGTCTAAACCTCTCGTAATTCTTCCTGCATTTTGTTTCCGGATTTGTACAATAAATTTGTATGCACTAAATGCTGTGTATAGAAGCTTCTTCAAATAAAGATCCAACATACGTGGATACAGCTGGCAATCATAAAGATCAGAACGAAGATAATCACAAGAGCAAGGTTGATATATATATATATACTAGTAGTTGGGCAACGTCCAAGGGACGTTCGTCCAGTGTATAGAAATATTATTTTTATTAAGGAAAAAATTTTGAATAATAATGTAATATTTTTAGAAAAAATATATATAAATTCTAACATCAAATAGTAAGATAGACTTAAATCAGTTTTAAAGCATTTAGAATTTATAAAAAAAAAAAAAAAATCTTGAAACAAACAGCACAGGAGATAAACTGTTAACAGTAAAGGAACGTGCATAGCACGTTTTCTTAATTTAATAAAGCAATTATTTTTAAAAAATAACATAATTTTTATAAAGAAATAAAATACTAAGGTTTTTATAAGATATTATTATTTGATTTTAATGTTTCATAATGAATTTAAATTAATAAATAAATAATATTTTATTAGGATAATTGTATTCGTAAATGTAGTTGGAAATAGATTTAAACTTAATTATTTTACATTTCTCTTTGTTTATATAAGGAATAAATAAAAATTTTAAATCACATAAATAAATTGATATATAAATTATAATTTATATAAAAGATCATATATATATAATAGAATATAGAATATATATTTATATAATTTATATATATATATATAGATATCTAATATACCTCATAAATAAATGATCATCAATGCATAGGTTACAGGATCATGCATGCTACATGAATTTTAATAATTATGAATTTATTCATAAGTGATTGGGGAGAGAGAGATTAAAAAATTAAGAACTTTTAAGAAGAGAGAGCCACTTTAATTTATTCATGTAACTAACGGCGTTAATTTTAACGGTAAAACAACAAAAACCGTTAAACCAATAAAATTCCGTTAGATAGCCACTTTATATATATAAAGATATATAACAATTAATTGAAGGAAAATTCAGATTTTCAATCACTTTCGATCTTTGCATGCATGCTAAACTACCAATAAAGAGAGCTAATTGCCCGCACCAGTACAGCTCCGAAAGTAGTGGTCCATGCATGTATGGCCTATATTTATTAAGTGTCGAGCATGGAGTCATGCATGCATGTATATATGTGACATGCATGTATATCGCGCTTTTAACATCTCATGATCAACACGTGAAATTAAACATGTAAATTAAGCATCAAATCGCGGCCTATGCATGCATGTGAATGTACGCATGCATGGTACATATATATGACTTTGACATTAATATAGGGAATGCAAGAGGGTTAATCATTTATCTTTATATATAAAAACAGTCTATCAAACGAAAAATCTTATTTTAACGAAAGTGTCGAACGGAAGTTCTTGTTTTTAACGAAAATTGTTAACGCAATTAAATACGTTCTCCTCTCTTGCAAAATGAATTGGCTGTAGCCTCAGTCTTCAGTTTTTTTTTTTTTTCTTGTTTATGTTAAGCGACTTCTTAGCAAGTTGACCCATGCCACCCAGTCTAACTTATCGCACCTATCACACGGTGTCACTGTCTCTTATTTTCCTTCTTTGGGAGTCCCTATACCGAGCCTATATATTTTGATGACCTCTGTTTGGTAAAATACCCGTTTCACTCTCTGTCCCTCAAGGAATGTCGGCTACAACAAGAAGAATTTACTTCTTTGAATTTTATCCATGTACGTGTACTGCTAGGGCATAGTTTTAAGTGACATTACAAGTTTGTCCTTTATCGTACAAGTTATTGCTAAGTGTGTTTTGAATAGTGTTTTCAAATGTGCTAGATTTCTAGACTTACTTTAAACTGGCCTTATTTTTATTATGGGATTGGGCATTGCTTTAAATCTCAAAAAATTAAGAGAGCTTTCAATCAAATGGGCGAGTCATCCTCTATATTGGTCCTGGAAACCCTTTCCACAATCAAGGTTTGTAACTTTGCACTACTTTATTCTAATATTTCAAAAGCCTAGCTTTCAATAATCCAGATGTTTTAAATCAGTGATCATAAGGACATTAACTCCATAAATTTTTTCATTTTCTCCAACATCGATCTCATATTTGTAGAAGCTGTTGAGTTGAGTACCATTTCCTGGTTGGAAATCTGGGGTTTGTCAATTGCCACAAATGCGGCAATTTTTTTTATTTTTAGGCTGTTTTCTTGAATTTTTTTAGTAGTTTAATAAAGTTTGTTTTATGGTAGATTTTTTCATGCGATATTTTATAAATTTTATAATAAATTGTTTAAATTTCATGATACAAATATATATATATATATATATATATATATATGACACGGTATTTTAATCTTATAGTATAATATTATGTCATTAATTTTTTTTATTGGCATTTATTTGTAATATTAATTTAAATCTCAATTCTATCTTTTATCATTCGTATATTTTTTTTAAATGAATAAATATAAAATTTACATTAAAAAATTTTTATTTAATAGTAAACTCTGTTATTTTTAATATATATATATATATATATAAAAGACTTGCATACTTTAATATTGTATCTAATATTATTTTTTTAAATTAGTGTAGGTGCTAATCACTTAAATAAATATTACTTATTAACATAAACAGTAAGTCATATAAGAAAGCTATCAATGCTAAGAAACCTACTTCATCAACAGGAGAAGTAGATTAGTAATAAATTATATAACATGCAAATTATAATATAACATTATAATATTGATAAACCTACTTCAAGTTATAAATTATAATATAATATTATTTTATATAAATTATAATTTATATATAAATTTATATATGTAATTTAAAATTTCTATTCATTTTTTATATAAAAAAAGAAAAATGTAAAATAATTAAATTTAAATCTATTTGCCAACTACATTTATGAATAGAGTTATTCAAATAAAATATAATTTACTTATCAATTTAAAATCATTATGAAACATTCAAATAAAGTAATAATATCTTATAAAAATTTAAGTATTTTATTTCTTTATAAAAATTATAGCACTTTTTAAAAATAATCGATTTATTAAATTAAGAAAACGTGCTTTGCACTATAAATATATATATATATATCTTTTTATATATAAAGTGGCTATCTAACGGAATTTTATTGGTTTAACGGTTTTTGTTGTTTTACCGTTAAAATTAACGCCGTTAGTTACATGAATAAATTAAAGTGACTCTCTCTTCTTAAAAGTTCTTAATTTTTTAATCTCTCTCCCCAATCACTTATGAATAAATTCATAATTATTAAAATTCATGCAGCATGCATAATCCTGTAACCTATGCATTGATGATCATTTATTTATGAAGTATATTAGATATCTATATATATATATATATATATATATTCTATTATATATATCTATATAAATTATATAAATATATATTCTATATTCTATTATATATATATGATCTTTTATATAAATTATAATTTATATATCAATTTATTTATGTGATTTAAAATTTTTATTCATTCCTTATATAAACAAAGAGAAATGTAAAATAATTAAGTTTAAATATATTTACCAACTACATTTATGAATACAATTATCCTAATAAAATATTATTTATTTATCAATTTAAATTCATTATGAAACATTAAAATCAAATAATAATATCTTATAAAAACCTTAGTATTTTATTTCTTTATAAAAATTATGTTACTTTTTAAAAATAATCGCTTTATTAAATTAAGAAAACGTGCTATGCACGTTCCTTTACTGTTAACAGTTTATCTCCTGTGCTGCACATGTTTGTTTCAAGATTCTTTTTTTTTTTTTTTTTTTTTTATAAATTCTAAATGCTTTAAAACTGATTTAAGTCTATCTTACTATTTGATGTTAGAATTTATATATTTTTTTTCTAAAAATATTACATTATTATTCAAAATTTTTTCCTTAATAAAAATAATATTTCTATACACTGGACGAACGTCCCTTGGACGTTGCCCAACTACTAGTATTATATTAAAAGTGTCTATCCGTTTATGAACAGTGTTTTGGGCAAATTTTTATTTTCTGATTCTGCCCCTCTTCTTTTACCATTTTCCATTTTAATCCCTCACTCGTTCTAGGTAGGGTTGGGAAGCAGGGGTTGTTAAAAAAAATATAGATGAATCAGATTAAATAATTTTAATAAAAAATAATATATTTACTCGTGAAAATATTGTAAATTACAGAGATTGAAAAACACAAAAAATATGGAAAATCGAATTTATATATATAGTCCTTCAATGGTTGATTCTATCTAAAGAAATTAATTTTTTGAAAAGATGGCTGAGTCAGATAAAATAATTTTAATAAAAAATAATATATCTACTTGTAAAAATTCTATAAATTAGAGGTAGATTGTGAATAAGATAAAAAGATAGAAAATATGCAAAATCAAATTTATATATATAGTCGTTCAATTGTTGATTATGTTTAAAGAAATTACTTTTTGAAAAATATGGCTGAATAGATCAAGGAATTTTAATAAAAAATAATATATCTAGTTATGAAAATTTTATAAATTAAAGAAGTGTATTGTTAGCAAGATAAAAACATAAAAAAATTCAAATGGGCATCTGTGCCTCAGGCACGTAACATCTTCTACTAGTATATATATATATATATAAATAGGACAGTGATGGAAGAGATCAAGCTGGATGAATGAGATTCCACGTTCTGTGGAAGGAAGAAAGATTAATTGTTGACATTTATAATTAGAGTTTTGCTATATACAAGTAAAGTTGTGCATTAATTTGCATATCAATACTGATTCTTTCATACTTAAAATTTAAATTAGCACTGTTTTTAATAAAATTTATTTTTTGACCAATCATAATAGATTGATGTACATATTAGTACACAATTATACTTGTAATTAGATTTTTTCTTATAATTATTAGTTTGGAGTGAAGGACTAGGTTTAATGCATTTTGGTGAACGTCGGTACCCACGCAGAAGCCTCCCCCCCCCCCCCCCAAATAATATTCCAACATGTTTGGTCTCAAGAATTAACCCAAATAATATTCCAACATGTTTGGTCTCAAGAATTAATATATATTTAGTCTGGTTTTCCCTCCAACACCACATGCCATAACATGGCGAACCCAACCTGACCGGAATGTCACGGTTTTGGACCTAAATGGTTCTCCCTCCAACACCACGTCATTTATCTCTGCCTTCAGATTTCTTTATTTTCAAGTAAGTCTTCTCCTTCATATGATTAGGGGGGGAAAAAAAAGTCTTTCTCCTTCATATTTCTCCTTCGTCTTCTCCTTCATATTTCTCCATCATCTTTTCCTTCATGCAGAAACCCACTTTCTCAGCTAAGTTTGCCTCTTGAATTTCATTTTTAACCGATGGATGAGGAGCTTCTGGTGTAGTATCTATGTCAAAAAGTAACAGGACATCATTTCGATCTGCAAATTATCATTGATATTGATATTTACAAATTCGATCCAGAGGTTTTACCAAGTAAGATTAAACTGGTCATCCATGGGTTAATGATCTGCAAACTTTGGTTTTACCAAGCGCTTGTAGCAGGACATATATTCTAGTTCTCATCAAGGTTATTGGTTTGGTAATATTGCTCTATTGGTTTGAAGTGGAGATGTTTGGATGTTACAATAGGTTGAAAATTTGGTATTTTGGTTGGATTGACAATCTGGCTTGGGAAGAAGAAATAGCATGCAAAAAGCACAACAATTTGTGGAATTTGGTTGCGTATTATGGCTTGGATTAAAGACGTAGATGAATACGAATGGAACACTGATTTGGGGAAAGTGGTTCGGTGAGGAAAATGGTGAGAGTTACTATAGAAAATTAAAAAAGAAGAAGAAGAAGAAGACAAATCCGCGTCGGGAGTGTGTGGTGTTGAAGAGATAAGCGACTTATGTATAAAATTTCTCACAAACTATCCCAAGTTAACTTTAATTTGGTTTGGTTGGAGTTTGCTACTCTTCACTTAACCCAGCAATTGCAGGAAACTAATCTCCCAAACCCTTTCATTTATACCTAGATGATCAATATTTGCTTATTTTCATTAAATTTTGTTCTGATTTTCCCTGCCTAAAATTGTACCACAGCTGACTTCTTAACTTGCTAAGATTGAGGTGAGTAAGAAAACTGAACTTTGGGCAGGCTTTGGGCTGGGTACGCCTGGGCCAAGTGGCACTATTGCTCACAATAACAAAACCCAATAGAGAGTTGGGGCTCTGGCTTTTTACAACCTCAAACCAATACCGTTAAAATTCTATTTGTGTAAAAGACGTTCGATATTCGCCAATACCAGAGGCCATTGCCGAGATGAAGTAGGTGAAGAGGAATTGAAGTCCTCTTAAGGCTGCCAAGGTCTCTATATTTTCTATTCTTGATTGAAAAACCGGTGTTTCCATTTAAAAAACTAATCCTCGAGAGAAAAAATGAAGATTGAAGAGAGAGGGACTCCTCCGTAGGCTCACCTTGAGTCCGCCGCCACCTTTTTGAAAAGGAAAAATATAGTTGCAAGTATAATGGTGCACTAATCTGTGCACCAATTTAATATGATTGGTCAAAAAATAAATTTTATTAAAAACAGTGTTCATTTAAATTTTAAGTATGAATGAATTAGTATTGATACGCAGATTAGTACGCGACCTTTCTTATATATAGCAAAACCCTTTTGAAAATAGGCTCGAAAAATTTTGTCGGAAAGCTCAAACATGAAAATTTAAAAAAATATAATTTTTTAAAATCTATCTTGCATCATTTTTTTTTCTAAGTAATGCTATACACCACACCACCATTTCTCTTGCATCCTATTATATATGATGTGACGCATTTATCACTATTTGATGATAAGAAAAATGCAATAAGTGATCATTCAATAGTAGTAAATGTGTCACATCTTATTTAGTGTGATATAGATGGGATGATAGTATAGTGTATAAAATTTTACTTTGATTTTTTTTTTTTTTTTTTTTTTTTGCTATGGATGGTGCAAATATTACCTTTTTTTTATTATTAATATTTATCCTTTTTTTAAATCTTTGTCTGAATATAATTAGTTTTGATTAAGTTTATCAATTTTTTGGAACTTGGTTTTGGAATTTCTTTCTATAATCCCAGTTTGTTTCTTTTTATATAAAGTATTCTTTCAGCATAAGTGGAGACTTATCAATAAAATTGTAATCCGTTTTTTTTATTTAAAAAAAAAAAATTACACCCTCTCTAGCACTTATTGAATCCATTACATTTTTGTTAATATAATAATAATAAAATAATAATAGCAAATATTCTCCAAAATTTCTCTTAGATAAGAACCCAAAGCTAATAATTGATATTTTTTGTTTCTTACTGATCAGGACTTCCCTAATCAAATTATTATCATTATGAAAATTATACAAAATTAATTAAAAATTAACGAGCAAAAGGGAACATCATCATGCCTCATCATGGTCTGTCGAACAAATTTGTAGGCCCCAATTTAAGACTTGAAAGTGAATATAATAAAGATATTGGCATCAGTTTAATTAGGTGAATTTTTAAGGTTAAAAAAAAAAAAAAAATCAATCCGTAAACTTAAAATCTTTCATGTGTTACGAAGATCAATGCACTTAATGCAGGGAAAATGAAACGAGTCTATAAATATTACATTTCTTCCAACGCCTATAGGATTTGTTCTATAAATATATATATATATATATATATATATATAGATCACAAAGTTGCCTCGTAATTTTATAGGGTTTAATCTTAAATTTTTAATAGCAATACTAGATACAATCATAAAGTATGCAAGTACCGTACTTTTGAAAAATAATGAAATTTATTATTAAAAAAATTAATTTTTACTTTTCATATAGATCGAATTTACATATATTTTTTTTAAAGATTACGTGACATTTACACCCTCGTAACTGTAAATTTTATTTGTCTAATTTTTTTTACCTTCTTATTTTGTTGATCCTTCGGATTATCTTGGCCTTGCTTGGTGGTTTTATAATAGGGTTAATTTAATAAGGTTGTTGTTCTTATGCTTTAGCCCTTTTATTCGAAGGCTGCATTGATTTCAATCAAATCTAGCAGTACCAGTGGTTTTTTAGCTGATGATCAAGTTGATCTCGATCTCTTACTCTATCATTTGTACCTATATAAATTCTTGTCCCTCGATTTTGACCCCAAGCCTCTAGTCCGTCAAGGTAGACTCCCGACCTCCACGACCCTCCTCCCACATTGACAGAGTAGTTTAGTGAGGCCATGACCACACTTCGAGCCACAAGGTGGCCGTGGCTAGCTTGTTCCCGTCAACTCAAATGAATAGTGCCTAAACAGTAACATTAATAGCGATATAAACAGTGAATGAAAAGTACTCTATATTTTTTTGTCATATAAATCACTACGTGCATCTATCACTGCTCAAAGAATTTAGTTAATTAAACTTTCACTGTCGTGATAAGAAGACTCCCCAAACTAAAAAGACCCATCGTACAGAATCAACCCGCATTACACCAGCAATGGTTGATTATCATGTGAGAAATGCTACGAGGCTTACATCACACGTATACTTAACTAATATATGATTTGTCATTTTTAACCTTCTATTTAAACACACATACAAAAGTATTAAGATAGAAGGATAAAAATATTAAATCATTTATTACTTAAGTAGATGTGTATGGTATAAGACTTCCATGTACAACTTCTCTTTACAAGAATGACACAAAAAATGAACCACAGGGATTGGCAACCCAAGATTTTTATTGTTTTTATTCTTATAAAAAAAAAAAAGAATTTCATTGAAAATTAAGAGATTGTTACAAAATCTTTTGGAAGACCCAAGATTTAACTTTGAAATCAGGATAAATATAGACCAATCATACAATGGAAAACTTAAAATAATAGAAAAGAAAATAAGCTGTAGGCTGACCTTATCAAGTACATTGGAGATCCAATCTCCACATCTTTTCTGAGTCAGTCTCCTTTGTTTGTGTTTGGTTGCATGCATGCCAGAAAAGACAGAACAAATTGGTGGGTCACACACATTATGTATCATCAGCCAGATATGTCAAGCTACATACAACTTACCTTGATTAAAACAAAAAGAAAAAGGGAAGAAAAACACAAGCAGCTTAAATATTACCTTGTGATATACATATAGACAAACCTTGAAAAGAGAAAAAACAAAAACAAAAACAAAAACAAAGAAAAATGGAAAATAATTGCCCATTAGAGGGAAGAAGAAGAAGAAGAAGAAGATGAAGAAACACCACTGAAAAGGTGAGTCACAATAAATTAGCCAAAGAGGTAAAGTAACAAACTGCCTTACCTCGTCACATACATAAGTAAACAAGAGTAGAAAAATAAAAAAAGAAAATAAAAAAAATGAAATTATCTAGCCTAATAATATAAAGGGGGGAGCTTTAGGAGTTATGTCTCTTCAGCTCTTTTCTTCTACTGGCAAACACTTCTCCATGTCTCATTATCCAAAACCTCTCTATTTCTTCTGCTTTCCGTCCTGGAACCCGCCCAGCTATCAGAGCCCACCTGCATGATAATAATGTCTTTACATTAAGTCCTTTTTTTTTTTTTTATTCCCAAAAAGGAATATCAACCGGCATTTTATCCATTAAATAGATAAAATATCCATTGTCTTAGAGGCTAAAATTGCAGTCACATACCAAATTTATATGGGCATTCGGAACAAAAGTACGTTGGCTATAGTGGTAGGAGCATAGGCGTACTAGGTTGGAAAAGAGTTTGGCCAACCTTTAATGAAAAAAATCACTAAATATTTGTTGTTAAAAAAATGAATTAAATATTTATTTTTATATAATCTATTTTCCTGTAACAACAGCTGTTTTTTTGAAAACCAAATGGCTACTTTTTTTTTTAATTATTATTTAGATACTATGGCTGCCACATCTTGAAGTGCAATTCTTAAATGTGAAGTGCGAGTACTCCAATGCGGAGGACATGAATCGAAATTCGAATAAACACGAGAGGAAATCGAATTTCTCAACTTTTTGTTCCCAACACGAACAGAATGAATGGGGACGAGAGCTTGTACAAAAAGCCATAACTTTTCTTTTTCTTTTCATTTTCTTTTGTGGGTCGGTCCCAAGAGAAATAAGTTGTTTCGTTTCGAGCATTTACCTGTCACCAACCAGCTTATACATTCTATAGATGAGATCTTCTTCTTGTTCCGACATGTTTATGAATTCCCACTCTATACTGCTCACCTCTGCCACAGAGAGAGAGAGAGAGAGAGAGAGAGAGAATCATTAGACGTTCAAGTCTAGGAATAATAGTTGTAACTCAGAACTGAAAATGGTGCTGCAAGCTTGGGAAAAATAAAAAGGAAGAAAGAAAAGAAAGCTGTCTAGCAAGAAAACAGAAGAAAAAGAAAAAGGTAAGAACCGAAGACGCTTTGAACCAGAAGAAAAAAAAAAAAAAGACAGAAAAAGGCAAACCCAGATAGAAATAGGTAGCAATAAAAGAAAATGAAGGGAAGACATCAGAGTTAGCCATAAAAAGAAGAACCAAGGAAATATTTCTCTGTAACATTTGTGTAGAAAATGAAAGAAAAACGACTCAGAATGGAGTGTGGCACAGAAAATGAAAAGGAAAAATAAAAATAAAAAAACTCACCCTCGGAGCAACAAGTAGTACTGGTCTTGGCTTGCTTTCTGCGAAGCCTGTCCATAGTTTCGGAGCTATATGAAAATGGGGAGAAAAGGGATAGAGACTGGACAGAAAGTGAGAAACACCGGTCGACCTTTTTTTTTTTTTTTTTTTTTCTTTTTTTTTCTTTGCGATCGTGAAGAGGGAAGAATTAGGCTTAAATAGTTTCCCGAACGGGGTAATTCTGGGAAAGGCATAAATAAATAAAATCATGTGTATGTGTGTATTGAAGTGGTCCGTTTGAGTGCCATTGAAAGAAGAGCTTGAACGCTTGGGAATAAAGCAATGGAACGGCAGCTCCTACCAAACAACCAAGTTAATGTGGGTTGACTTGTAGTTGTCTCTGTTTGATCTTAATTCCATGAGATCCAACAGTTCATCCATTGGGGAACGGTGAGGTGATCAGATGCATATATACGTATGTTAATGCTTTAATTTGCACAACTGATTGGAAGAGAGAAAAAAATCATTCTGACTCACGATGATAATTTATACTTTGATAAAATTAGTATTCATCCTTAAAATATGTAACAAATGCGTAATAATGAAAAACTCATCCATAAAATATGTAATAAGTAAGTAAATAAAAATAAATATAGAAAGATACATGAATTTATATAGTTTAACATAATGCATATGTTCATGAGTTGTTTGGGAGTGAAATTTATTATAATTGATGATTTTACAATCTTTCATATTCTCACATATTTTATAATACAATAGAAAAATTTAGAAGAGATCTCTTTTAGTTCTGCTATGTGTGATATATTTGGTGTAGGGAGCTTCTGTGGAACCTTTGGAGAGTTCTTGTGTCCATAGTTTGTGAAGAGTCTCCATATTATATAGATGTCTATTTTCTTTTAGTGATTAAGTCTAAAAGAAAGAGACTAAGTCTCTTTCTTTTTAGGAGCCTGAGTTAACTTATTATGTCTCTTCTTAATTTTATCTATTAATTTGATTTTTAACTTTATCTTGAGACTAAATTATAGGCTGCTGATTTGACTCCTATAATATACATACATTATTACCCTCCACTGGCTCAAGAAATTCTGATCTCCGTTTGTAGAGTCAATATAAGAGTTTTACCTCACATGTGTTTGCAAGAAAACTTCCTTCAATACATATAAAAAAATGATATTTATTCTTTTCAAATGTATTCAAGAGAGACATGACAGTATATAGATGGACTAAAAAAAGTTTCCTTCAACCCAATTTGAGAAAGGAAAAAAAAAAAAAAAAAAAAAATTCTGGATTCTTCTTAGAATTTTGAGGTCTCGTGCATCACTATCTCATTTGTTTTTTCAGATAAAATAAGATAAAATTAAAAATTAAATCAAATATTATTAAAATATATTTGCTTAATATTATTTTTATTTAATATGAGAATTTTAAAAAAATTATAATAATTAAATAAGATGAATTAAAAAATACTATCAAAACGGTCTTTGCACGCATGCCTTAAAAGTGAAAGTGATTCGGGGCTAAGGAGTGCCCTAGTTAGGTTGCATTTACATGTTGAGTTTAGTTAAAAGTTAAAAGTTAAATAAAATATTGTTACAATATTATTTTTTAATATTATTATTATTTTAAGATTTGAAAAAATTAAATTATTTATTATATTTTATATTAAAATTTAAAAAAATTATAATAATTATATGAAATGAATTGAGATGAATTGAATAATGAACCGTCATTAGGTAAGTGGCATATAGTAGTTCCACCACCTCGAGTTATTATTGACTATATTTCAAGTGAAATTGACAGTATTTTTTTTTTTAATCACATATAGGAAAATATTATACGACATTCTATTTTTGTTATTTTTAGACATAACAATTAGTGTCGAATTTTATTTGTATTTCACCGAATAATTAACTTATGAAATTATTTAAAAAGACTTGTATAGACTACTGTGACAAGTAACGATATAAACATGAACAAAAAGTAATATGAAATATTTTGATTATTTTGCTTGTTAACATAATGAGTAATATTATATATAATCATAAAATTTATAAATACTGTGTAATTATTTTAAAAAAATGTGATCTAATATTAAAAAATTAATTTTTTTTATATAAGTCTAGTATTTTTGTATTTTTTAAAAAATGATTACATGGCCACTTGATCGCTGACCAATTTTTTTTTCACTTAATGATCAAAAAATAATTTTAAATATATTGATTTTTTTTAATTATTTAAATCTATTAAAAAATTTAACTAACAGTCACTTTGAGGATGCTCTTTCGACTATCATCTCCCACAAAAAACAAAGAAAGATTATATTTCAGTACATGAATTGGCGGTGGATAAGTGGATATGATTGGTTAGTAAGTGTGAGGCCACGTAGTTTAGTTGGGTTCCGATAACAGTGTACTGTTTTTTTTTTTTTAGATAAATATTATTACTAAATCCAAGGCAGAGTAACACTGTTGAGTGACGGACAAATCACCATCTGATGAGGTTTAAGAGTATTAACAGTGATCTCAATAAATTTTAACTAAAATTTAATTAAAAAATTTATTTTTATAAATTTTAACTAATTATTTTTTATAACATCAAATAATAGGTTTAATAAATCTTTTACTATTATATTAAAATATTAATTTTAAATTTTTTATTATTTTAATTTTAATTATAATTTAAATATGATTATATTAAATATTATAATTGCATAAAAGTTTATTATTATATTAAAATTTATAGTGCTTATTTGTAATCAATCTTAGTAAACATATAAGTTAAAAATTTATGTGCAAAGTAAGTTGAGATGCAGTGAGTTATATGCCGCTGAAAAAATTGAAAATAATATCATCAACGTGTGATTTAGTAAATTATAAAAACAAGCATAAGTTCATTAATATGAATCCCATTGAATTGCTTTAAAGTTTAAAGTGAGGGAGAGAAAAGGTAGAGAATATTGAGTTTTTCTTTAACTATTTCTTTTTGTGTGGAAGAGAATGAGGGCCTCATATTTTAATTTTTAATCTAAAAATAATATTTGACTAGTCCCTTCTATTCAATAAATTTGGCCAATCATATAATTAATGGTTAAATTTATTATTCATTTATTGAATTTATTATTAAACTTTATTTTATATTTTAATTATTTTTTAACTAAAATTTAACTTTATTAAACTAACTACCAGTAGTCTAACATTCTTTTTATGCTATGGTTGGTTCCAGGCGTCATAGAAAACGGACCTAAAAAAATTATTATTATGATAGGTAATCATCGTAACCTATCTTTTCTACATGAATGTGGGTATTCAGTCTCCAGACATTCCACTTGCTTACTTTCCCCGTACTGTAACTCTTTTCGCAAACAACTTTACCAATGTTATATCAATATTATAAATAGCAAATGAGTCATATTATTTATAATTATAGATTACTTAAATATGGTACAATTGTTTTAAAAAAAAATAGAGTTTAAAATTAAAAAATTAAATTTTTATATAAATTTTATATTTATTTATTTTTTTAAAGTGATTATATGACTTTTACACACTTATTGTAATTATCATTTCTCATATAAAATATATAAATCTTACATATTTCTACTAAAAAAATAGAATTTATCATTAAAAATTAATGATATATATATATATATATATATATTAGATTTATCTAATTTTTTTAAAATGTGATATACGATATTTGCACATATTATAACTAGAAATAATATTTCTCATTAATATTTTGTGGTAAATGAAAAGGCTTGACATGTTTAGCGAGAAATTGGCAAATTTCAAAATTCTTAAAAGTTCTCGTAACTTTATTTTTAAATATCACTTGTATATAAATATTTTTTAATTTTAATTTTTTCATATAATCATTATTAAAACATAAAAATTAATATAATTTTTATAAATTTTAAAATAAAATTAATATTAATTTTTTAACTTTATCTATTCATTTTTACAAACTTCAATACAATACTTTTTTTAATATATATTTTTATTTAAAAATTCTTCTCATATTCCAAAATCTAATAAAAATATATTTAGTTAAACTATTTTATTATTATTTACAAAATTTTAAAATACTTTAAGCATTCGAACATATGCCGACTCTTGATGCAATAGAGATAATATTAAAAAAGTATTTATAAATTATCTTGATTTAATATAATTCATTATATTATAAAACACTTTCTATTATATAATATCGTCAAAAACTATGTATTATATTAAATTATATCAATACATCAATTTTCTTGGATAAGATTTGCGTGCAAACGCAGCACTTCTCAACGCGATATTCTCAAATCCCGTTTTGTACCAAAGTTGACGAAGACAGTTGATTGCTAACTTGGACCTTTTGAAGCTGTGCCACCTAAGCCAAAATCAACGAAGGCATGAAACTAAAATTATCGGATATTTTCTTTATTACTTTTTTAAAATTTGTGTCTTTATTAAAAAATAACTTTTTATGGAAAATAAATACTTTATCTATAAAGATGTTTTACAAAAATTAAATTTTTAAACTGATGCCATTTGATATAGTATTTTATATTATAAATTTATTTTTATTATAAAATAAATATAACATATTAATTTATAAATTTTTTTTAATTTTTTTTATGACCGTACCAATTTAAGAAAAGATTTAGACCTTGACGTGCTACTATTAGGACTTGACATCCAAATCTCTTCTTCCTTTTTCAATTTGACTAATCTAACTACAACACAGGTTAAAGTTGATTTTGACGAAGGAGAAATGATGGTTCCAGTTATAAATATATAAATACTGTATAATTATTTTAAAAAAAAAATAAATATGAGATATATATAAAAATAATATAATTTTTTAATAATAAATTTTATTATTTTTCAAAACAATTGTATGACTCTTGTGTACCAAATTAATTCATTTGATCATCTTTGCTTGGATTAACATCGTGATAAATTAATTATTGGCAAGTTTAATTATTTTAAAAAATATTTATACATTTTTAGAGTGTGCCTACTTAAAAAAATAAATAAATAAAATAAAATAAAATAAAAAATATCTACGTGAGACTTGCATACTCTTAATACTATATTTAACCCATTAATTCTAACCTCCTGTTACTAACACAATGACTATCAAAATCCTAAGTCCTCTCCATTTTTAGTATAATAATTAATTAAAATATTTCATATTTCGCACTAGATAAATAAAATGAAAATGTTCACATTCTCGAGGCTATAGTCCACCACAAAACAAATTACAGGTCATTTTGATGAGCTTTTTTGTTGTTTGGTGGACAGTGAGCCACGTGTATATATATTTATATGTAAAGTTAAAAAGGCATTTGAAGGAAGAGTTAAATTTCGTTCTGATCCCCAATACTGAGCATTTGTTCCTAATGAATTCGACAAAAGAAGAAAGAGAATCAAGTTTTACAAAAAATAAATTTTACTTTCTAGAAATTAAATATATTTTCATATACTTTGAACTACTGCAAGGACAACATTTTTTTAACTAAAGTTAAGAAATTAAATTTATAATATAAAGTTGTAAGAGTATTGGCAATGATCTAATCATTATCAAGTCTAAAATTTGATTAAAAGTTGAAGTTTTGACTAAAGTTAAAACTAATGAAAATAGTAATCCAAATTAGATTATTTGTCGTAAAGTCAAAATAATAATATAATATTATATATTTTAATAATAATTTTTTTAATTCTTTTTATATATTTTGTAAATACACTTTATATGTTAATTAATAATTCAATTTTTACTTAAAATTATTGTTTTCAACAAATATATTTGAAAATATTTTTAGAATAAAATATCATTTTAAAGATGAATAGTGACTGATAAAATTTAAAGAAAGCTTTAAAATTACTGTAGTTCAATATTCAAGCTATGAAATTTTGACTAGTTTAATATATAAATCACTTTTATTCAAATTAGTCAGAATTTAATTGGGATAGTTGCTGTATCATTATCCAAAAATTAAAAAAAAAAATGATATGCCATGACATAACATAGTTGTCTGATTGTGGTTAGATTTTCCTCTTGGCTTTTCTCTTTACAGTGGCTGTAAACTTGTACCCTGAGTTTGTTTGACCAAATGATGAAAATTTAATAGAGATTTGTTACATATAAGTATAGTCGTGCACTAATCTGTATATTAATATTGATTTATTCATACTTAAAATTTAAATTAATACTGTTTTTAATAAAATCTATTTTTTGACCAATCACATCACATTAATATATAAATTAGTGCACAATTATATTTATAACTATACTTTTTCAACTTAATATGATGCAAATATAGGAAGGGAAATTTTTGTTTTAAAAAAAAAGAGAGAAGTACGATACAATGACATGTAAAGAGACAGATCATGGAGTCATCTTTAATTACTAGGATTGCTTCGTGAAAAAGTGAATGAGATAACGATAGATGCACAATCTTTTTTTCACAATATTCTTTATATTCATATTTTTAAAATGAAGATATTTATATACAGTTGTCATTTTTATAAATTATTTTCTAAAAACGTTCTCATTTAAAATATTATTGTATAAATAATTATAAAATGAGTTGCATATCTTTGATTTTCCATGCAATTAATGGAATTTACTACTAAAAAGTACTCAGTCCAATGAAAAAAAAAATGAAATTAAAAAATAAAATTTTTATGTATAATCACTTTTACGTAATCTTTTATATATTTTATTGATTTGATTGGTTGTGTATTAAAAAAATTAATATAACTAATTATATTAATATAATACATAAAAAAATAAGTAAAAGTGATTAAATGAACCTTACTAATCTTAAAATACTGAAAAAATTTGAACTGTTCAAACTGAAACCAAGAAAGGCAATTTACTTAAAAGGTCACTCATTGATGATGAAAGTATGCTCCCAAATTAGCTTTATGCCTGACTACATTGTTTTTGTTATTTTAGTAAAGAAATTACTGTAGTCATGAGGGATTATATAAAATTAAATTTATAAATTAATATGATTTGATATAATACGTTAGATTGTAAAATTATTTTTATTATAAAGTAAATTTAATATATTTTATAAAATTATATAATTTTATAAATTTATTTTATATAATATATTTTTATATGTAACAATTCTTAAAAAGTCTTTTTACTTAAAAGGTAACTTGGATGAATGTTTGGTAGGACAAACAGAAAAAATAGAGAGGAACCAGATTAGCTTTGTCTTGTTCTTTTGTTTGTTTCCCCCAACTTTTTAATCTTGTTCTGAGTCATTTGTATCCAGATTTTCAATGTAGTTGTCCAGGAGGAAAAAATCTATTTGCCTTTTTGGTACTTTTAGCTGAGCAAACCAATTAGTTGTCCAAAAGAGAGATTTTTCGAATCTAATACATTATTCAAACTGTCAGAGGCTGCTTTCAGAAAGTTTAAAGCTTTTGAAGCCTTTCTTGTGAAAGTACAGCTTTTGAAACAGGTTTTCTAACTGTGAAAAAATAATTGTGTATGAATTTATATATTAATATGATATAATTAGTTAAAAAATAAATTTTATTAAAAATAATGTTAATTTAAATTTTAAATATGAATAAATTAGTATTGATATATAGATTAATACACAACTGTACTTATATGTAGCAAAACTCTTTTTTTTTTTTAAATTAGTTAACATTGAATGTACTACCCAAAGTTTCTTGCCTAATTATAATTCTTATTGGTCTCAAGTAAATGCAAGAAGGAAAATTTTATACACTAAATTATTATCTTATTTTCATCCTATTAAATATAATGTGGCATATTCATCACTATTAAATAATTACTCAGTGCATGTTTCTTTTTCATCCAATAATAATAAATGAATCATATCATATATAATAAGATGTAAATAGACTAATAATATAGTATATAGCATTATTCAAAGTATTGAAACTTGTATTCTATTTTGGCAAGTAAGATTAGTCGTTTCATTTTCTGGGTCCACCTAACTACAGAGTTGCGAGACTTAAACGAAGAATGACATGATGAATGCCATCCCTCAGGGATTACAAATTGGTACATATACCTACCGAAATAGTACTCATCCAAAAACAGTTTATTTGGTTTGGTAATAAACAAATTAATTGGTTCTCTACCTTTCATGCTATGTGTATTTTGATGTTATTCTCGTCAAAGTCATGTATAATAAGAAATGATGATTTATTTCGGATCGATTTTGATTAGATTACGATACTTGATTTGAAAATAATCCGATTACTAATTATGTTAGTTGAGTTTGTAATGACTTAATGTAGTATGTCATATCGATTTTACAATCTATTGTGCCACGTCAAACCACTTCAATATATAACAGAATTTTTTGTAATTTTTTTTTAATAAAACATTTTTTTTCTTCCACCGTCTAGAAGTTTAAATAGTATTAAACAACGTGGAATCCTATCAACAAACAAGAATTTTGAGTAAAGCGAAAATAACCCATGAATGAAAAGAGATCAGAGTGGTCTTTCCTGATCTCCCTCTTGTAAATACTCTTTAATTAATTAATTTAATATGTATATTAATGTTTATTAAAAAAAAAGTCTAGTTGCAAGCATATTTATGCACTAATATGTGTATCAATTTATTGTGATTGGTTAAAAAGTAAATTTTATTAAAAACAGTGCTAATTTAATTTTTAAGTATAAAAGAATCAATATTGATACGTAGATTAGTATGCGACTTTGTTTGTATATAGCAAAACTCTAAAAAAAAGAAAACAAGCGATTATAACAATTATAAGTATAGTTTGGATAGTGAGACGAAATAATATGATTTTATATAAAAGTTAAATATTTAATAAGATATTATTAAAATATTATTTTTTAATATATATTGTAATTATTTTAAAATTTTTTTAAAAATATATTATTTATTATATTTTATATAAAAATTTAAAAAAATTATAATAATAAAATAAAATAAGATAAAAGGTTTTCACTATCTAACGGACTTAAATAGATCTCAAAAGTGGTACATGTTGTTTAAAAAGTTCTAACTATACTAATGATTATGGTCAAACTTCAAATTAGTGTCTCAGCCAACCTTTTGACAAAAAATATTGATGTGTCAGTACCAATTAGAAAATGGCACATCAGCATCAACAGTAAAAATTGAAAACAATTTTGAAAGTCAAGAAGAAAATGTAAAACTCAAAAAACAAAAAAAAACAAAAGAATAATAAATTTAAAAACTAACAAAGTCAGCGAAAAAAGAAAAAATTGTTAGAAGCCATTAGAAAATTAAAAACATAGTACTCAATAAACATGCACTTAAAAAGAGCTACAAATATTATAAATTATAAACTATATCCGTTAAATCATTGGCTTTTGCTTATGATCTAACGGAAGAAATGATCAATCATATGATTTATATTTTTGTTTAAAGAGTTTTGTTACGTATAAGTAAAGTTGCATATTAATTTATGTATCAATACTAATTCTTTTATATTTAAAATTTAAATTAATACTATTTTTAATAAAATTTATTTTTTAATTAATCACATTAAATTGATACACATATTAATATATAACTATATTTATAACTAAATTTTTCCTTACTTAAATATACATAGATCATATCTTCCTTTGTTTCGAAAGAAGGGAAAAAACCAAAATGGTGCGCAGACTGGTTTCATGTCTACGTTATCAGAAACCAGCTAAGTTCTGAGCACTGAAGAGTGATGAACAGACATGCATGCAAGCATGCAGTAGCAGGGGACAGAACGAGGTGAACCCGTGTCCGAAATCTCAACACCTAATTTATAAGCGCTGGGGGAGGGAATTGATGGCTCTCACGATTATCAAAGCAGCTAGCTAACTTTGCATGCATGGGTGTATGAAGTAAGATCAACATCACAACCTACCTCGATGCCTTGTAGTAAATTTTTTAAGGTATATGTTTACACAGTGCTGAGAATATTTTGTAACTTCGCAGAATTCAGCCATGCCATCACGTAGGGAGGGGACCGTCCACACACACACACATATATATATATATATATATGAGCTATGGAGACGTACACATCCTTCGGTTTTAACTTTTAATTTAATTCACATTATTTACTGCTCAATCCATCCACATGAATAAAACAAAAGCACCTGTTTCATCAATCTCTGCCGTCTAATCCCTGTAATTGCTCTAACCTTAAACCTCGCACGCAATAATCTTACTGTAAAGAGAAAGAGGATTGAGATTTGTAGCTTAATTTATAATTAATGTTGTGAAATTTAAGCCACAATATTAATTGAATTAACATTGGAATTTGAAAGTTGTGACATATGCCGGCCAATATTATCTCTCATCCTGCTGTAAGCTTCACTTATAATGAAAATGACAAAGCATTCATTAACATAAAAGTGCTATAAGCCCTGGGAAGGGGATTTTTGTATTTCCCCAAATTCAGAGCCCCTGCTAGAGATGTAAAACGGGTCGAAAGATCCAATTGAGCACTTGAAGGCATTCAAGATTCACACTGCATGAATTTTTGGAAGAGATAGCATGTCGGGTTTTCCCCTTAATATTACAGGCTTTGCCCGAGCATGGTTTGGAACCCATCGACCTGGCACCATCCATAGCTTCAAAGAACTAGGTTGCTAATTTTTTATGCAATTCATGGCCAACTGAAAGAGTAGACGACTGACCATTTATGGCCTCACCATAAAGCAAAGGGAGGAAAAGAGCTTAAGGGCATACTTGTACCACTTCAACAATGAGTGGATGATCACAGAAGACTAGGACGAGAATATCACATTGGCAGGACTCTTGGGTGACATTTCACCTCTGAGCCCCTTTATGATAGAAATTGTGTGAAAGATCCTTGTGACCCTACAGGATTTCATATATGGTTTGACGACTTCGTCAATCTTAAGGACACCCTCCGAGCTCTAACCGCACTTAGGCACACAAGCGCGGAGTGGGCTGCAAGCGGCTCTAAGTGAGGCACCAGCGTAAAGACCCATGATAAGGAGACCAAGGCAAAAAGAGGAGTGATGGCAACACCTTCTTAAGGAAGGCACACACAAGCATGCACGTACAGACATGGGAGGAAGCACACCAACGGGAGGACAGAGATTGCAACTGAAGGGCTCACACAAATTACGCCTACCATGAGGAGGATGGCCATCGGACCGAAGATTGCGAGGTCCTGAGGAAGAAAGTCATGGAGGAGATCCACGAGGGAGTTTGGGAAGAAGTCCGGGGAGAAATGTATAGATGACTAGGCGCTCATCGCCCGCTAGGTGAGCAGACAGAGAGAAGCAAGTACTGAGATGAGAAGGTCAGCCAAGTGAGAGCCCGAGAATGAGGAATGTGAGGAGAAGGGAGGCAAGCCCACTTGAACGAGGAAACAATGTCTCGCTAGGAGAAATTCACACCATCATTGGGGGAATTGCTAGCGTGGGCACCTCTACATCAGGCAGAAAGGCTTATGCTTGGACTGCAAGGCTGCCCAAGCAGGCCCGCACTCAAAAGACCCCTACCATTTCCTTTAACAGTGTTGACTGCGAGGGAGTCATCTATTTGCATGACAACACCCTGGTGGTTACGATGCTAGTGGCCAACTATACAACTAGAAGGATATTGGTTGACAATGACAATTCAATTGACATCCTTTTATGGGAGACATTTTCCAAAACGGGGATTAGTCAAGATAGGCAGCGGCCATCCCCGATGTCGTTGAGGGGGTTTTTTGGAGCGGCAATACAGCTATTGGGGTCCATAACACTCCCTATCACCATTAGAACTGGAAGATTCATGACGACTACCATGGCAAACTTCCTTGTAGTCAAGGCCCACTCTTCATACAATGCAATAATCGGACAACCAACGCTAAACAACTTGAAACTAGTGACCTCAACCTATCACTTGAAGATGAAATTCCCAACAAAGGATAGGGAAGAAGTGGTGTGCTGCGCACAAAAGGTGGCAACGGAATGCTATGTGCAAGAATTGTGAGGTTAGGAACACAGCAAGCCCAACTTCGATTAGCAAAAGAAAGGAAAGCCGACCTCTCGTCTCTTGATGCCCCCAAGCATCATCTTTTCTCTTTTCTTCTACATTCAGTGATTCCCCATGCAAAGAACTGACAATGTGAATAATAAGAAGTGATACTTCCATGCGTGAGCTTGTATATGTGGATTGAATGATGCAACAGTTGCTTCGGCGACCAATCGCCACCCAGTAGGTAGATTTTGGATAATGCTTGGTTACTCAGGTCGATACTATGCTCTTGAACCTTGGCAACCAATTGCCACCCAGTGTGGTCAATTTCAAATTTTGCTTGGTTCCATAGGTTGATGTTTCACCCTTGAACCTTTGAGGTCACAGGGGAGAACACCTCTCTTTAGTATCTCAATCCCTCCTTGCCACCCAACATGATCGATTTTAGATCCCACCTTGTTCCTTAGGTCGATACTCCATGCTCGAACCTCGATGACCAATCGCCACCTAATGCAGTCAATTTCAAATCTCGCCTGGTTCTATTGGTCGATACTCTGCACTCAAACCACGGTGGTCACAAGGGGGAACACCTCTCCTAAGTGTCACAGTCCCTCATTGTCACCTAGCATGGTTGACTTCAAATCCTGCCTAGTTCCTTAGGTTAATGCTCTGCACTTGCATCTTGGTGACCAATCGGCACCCAACAAGGTCCATTTCATATCCCACCTAGTTCCTTAGGTTATTCTCTTTGCTCGAACCTCAGTAGTCATAGGGGAAACACCTCTCCTAAGTGTCGCGGTCCCTCCTCGCTACCCAACGTAGTTAATTTTAGATCCTGTCTGATTCCTTAGGTCAATGCTCTACGCTCAAACCTTGGCTACCAACTATCACTCAGCACGGTTGAATTTAGATCTTGTTTGGTTACTCAGGTCAATGCTTCACACTTGAATCTCGATGGTCCTAGGGGGAGCACCTATCCTAAGGGTCCTAGTCCCTCCTCGTCATTTACCATGATCAATTTCAGATCCTGGCTGCTTACACAGGTGATGCTCTATGCTTGAACCTTAATGGTCATAGACTCATAGGGGGAACATCACTCCTAGGTGTCCCAGTCCCACCTCACCACTGAGCACGGTCGATTTTAGATCCCACCAGGTTCCTTAGGTCGTTACTCTATGCTCGAACGTCGGCCGTCATAAGGGCAACAACCCAATATTGGGTGATAACAAAAACTAAGAAAGAAAGAGAGAATGATAACAAGCATCACTCAAGGGCGGGAAGCAGGGTCAGGAAAGATGTCGAGCATCAAGTCGAGGGAGTTGCGATCCTCCCAAGTAGGCACGAACTAGGAAAAATCTAGTGTCTCGAGCTTGTGGTGGGAGTTCGCCTCCAGATGCCCCCACTACCCTCTCAAGCCGTTGGGAGTACTTGCAACTCCAGGCCTAGTCATAGAGTTGCTTTGTGACCCCAAGTTGGTATGTGGCCCTAGCAAGTCTCTCACAATCGGTAGCAAGCTTGGCCTCAAGTTTCTTCATCCGGTCCTTACTAGACCCCGACTCCTCCTTGAGTTATAGATGGGACACAGACAACTCAACGTACAAGTCCTTGGCCTTTTCCTTAGCTCTTTAGAGAGCTACGTTTTGTACCGTCAACGTGTCTTTCCCAAATTTCAGTTCTTGAAGGCAAGCACCCAAGTTGCGATGGACATCCGCAACTTCTGCCAGCATGCAACGTAGCCCATAAAAAGTTTTCGAGCTTCCTTCACTTGTTCCTTCAGGCAGAGCACTTATGTTTGATCCTGACCCCTTTCCTCTGCAGTAGCCATAGCAGCGACCTCAAGGCAGGACACCACCTGCCTAAGTAGCTCCCCGCTCACAAGAAGATCGGACCCCTCTTTGTGAAGGTTCTTAATGATCTATTGCAAGTGCTTATTCTCGACCTCAATCTCATCATAGGCCATCTCAGCATGCTCAAATGCAACCTTGAGCCTAAATAGCTCACAGTAGGCTCGCCCACACAACTTTTGCAAGGTCTCAACTTCATACTCTATCTCGGCCTGTCTGTCCACGACTTAGGCCACCAAGAATTCAAACTCTTGTCAAGCAAAGTAGAGATAATTAGATAGCCGAAATCCAAAAGCAAATTTGCGTGCTAATCAGAATGGAGAGAAGAACATCACCAGAGAAATGAAACTTTTAAGTTGATAGAGCATCCCTCATATCGCCTCCGCCCTAGCCCCGTCTGTACCTACTTTTGAAGGGCAAGACGTGTAGCATATCTCCACTCCGTGGTCAAAGCCCGAGGGTGGAGGCACATGATCTATCCAGAGCATGAATCTCCATAGATCCTTCTATCCCAAGGTCGCGGGTTGTTCCCCCTCCAGACTGCAAGGAGAGACCATCATTCGTGGGGCCAGTTGATTGAGAAATGTCATTGAAATCAATAGTCGAGGAAGAATCCTGCTTGACCGAGGGGCTAGTCAAGGATGAAGAAGAAGACGACCCATCTTCACTCAGCAGCACAGAGTTTTCGCTAGAGAGGCTCTTGGGAGCAAGGGCTAAGTGGGTGTCTTGTCAAAGAAAGTCGTGCCTAAGCTGGCACTAGGAGGGCGTAGGGTTTCATTGATGCCATCTTGGGCGGTTGCCTCTAGTCGACAAGAAGCACTTATCGTGGCTGATGCATTCTTCAGTCACTAGTTCTTGAAAAGGCACAAATATGCCCAGACACCTCCGGGCGCTCGGCGACGAATGCCGCCCTCGTGGTGCCCAAGCTCGATTGACGTTGGGCTTGGGGCCATGCCTAAAAAGTCTTGGAGCCTCATGCCCGAGTACAGGGCCACTTCAAGGTCAACGACCCCACTGCCTGGCGTTGGAACCTCCAAGGCCACCAATTCTAGGGTTTCGTACATGATGTGCAGCTCATTAAGGGTCGTGGGTTCGACGACGATGGACCACTTGTGTCTATTATAGGAGGAAGATTCACAATGGGAAGTGTTCCTAGAGGCCATCAGGAACAAATTTGGAAAAGAGGTTGTTGCACAGATGACTAACACAAGAGGGGGGATGAATTGAGTTATATTTAAAAAAATAACAATTATAAATCAAATATACAATATAAAATATAAACAAAATACGAAATAGTAATAAATATAAAGAGTAAGGATAAGAGAGAAGCAAACTCAGTATGTTAACGAGGTTTGGCCTCACTGTCTACGTCCTCGCCTCAAGTTACCCCTTGAGGATCCCCAAATTCACTATTCAACCTCATTCAGGTAGAGATAGGAACCTATTACACCTTTAAACAACACCGCTACAAAGGATTCGTGTAGAACACCCTCTACACTTGCAATCACCTTACACGTGGTGATTCAACTATTCCCCGTATAGAACACTTTCTACACGCACAAGAGTTATACACACCTTTTTTTTGATACAAGAGATGATAATGAGTAGGTTATCAGAAAACACTCCTCAATGAGTGAAATAAGAACAATACAGTGCAAACTATATCTCTCAAAATGAACAAGGATTAAGGCTCAATGCTTAGAGAAGAGAGAATGAAAGCTTTGAATGAATGTTATATGCTCTGGACGTTGTAAATGTGAAACTCTCAAATGATCTATTTATAGGCATATGAGACTTCATATTCAAATTAAAAAAGATTCACATGTCAAAGACAACATCATTCATTTTTTCAAAAAATTCAAATAAATGGTTCTTTTTTTTCAATTGTCAAAGACAACATCATTCATTTTTCAAAAATTTCAAACCTAATCTTTTACTTTTGGCATATGACAAAAGGAGCATACTTTTCTTTTCAAACAAATCAAATCTAATCTTTTACTTTTTGCATATGACAAAAGGAGCACACTTTACTTTTCAAAAAAATCAAACCTAATCTTTTACTTTTTGCATATGACAAAAGGAGCACACTTTACTTTTCAAATATTTCAAACAAAATCATCTACCTTTTGCATAAGTAAAAAAAAATCAATCACTTTTAAAAATATTCCAATAAAACATGCACATGTAAAAGATGACAATCAATTATTTTTAATATTTTTAAAGTTCAACTATTTAATCAAGGCATGCACATGTAAAATATGACAATCAATCATCTTTCAAAATTTTTAAATTTAATTTTCAAAAATATTCATGCACATATGGAAAATATATTTTAATGTTTTATGATAAAATATTAATTTTGAGCCTTAATCCTAATTTTGAATTTTTAAGAGATTTACAACATTACTCTATAATTTTAATGTGAACTTGTTCCCTTTTTGCTAATGCTTGTTTCCTTGATGTGCTTGACTTCATTGTGTAGACAACTTGAGTTTGAAACTTCTTTATTCTTTGAATTTATTTGTTATCATCAAAATCCATGTGTAAATATATAATTACACAAACCTTGAAACCTTGGGTTCAACAGAGGTTGTAGCGAAAGTGTTGGAGCAAGAGGGAGATGCGACAACAAAAGGAAGCAAGGATGGGAAAAGAGCAAAGACCACTCCAGGGTTAGGAAGGGAGAATAAATATAGGAGACAGGATGGTTCAAGAGCCCAAATGAGAAGAGTGATGGGACGTGGGGACGAGACGGTTACGTCAATTCTCGAGATGTGGAAACATGTAACCATACAATGAATTCAAGAAGGGAAGTGGGAGCATGTTGGAGAATTAAATTTCCGCCACACCCACTTGAGAAATTTTTGGGATAACTAGAAAGGAAATTTTTGTACTCTGTTGAGCTGGGCTTAGGCTTCCCACGCCAAAGCCCAAAACCCACAGCAGTGCAGACCAAGAACAGGCAAAAAGGGAGGCCCAGATAAGCCTAAGAAGGGGAAAGCAGCCGACGATCTCCCAATCATAGCGCATTAATGAGAGACAAATAGGTCGAGATCCTATCTCGTACAAGATCAACCGCATCAAATGCAGCTCGAAGTGACCAACCTCGAGGTCAAGTCCCTGTAGCTGGTAGGAGCTACAACATTAAATGTGATTCCATGCTGCCCAGAACGAGGGTGATCATTACAGCAATAGAGGGGTCTTACGAGGAATTTAATATAAATAGAGGAAAGCTGACGACAAGAAATGGGTTACACATTCGATACTCTTTCTCTAGATCTCCACTACTTTTGACTTTTCATTCGAATTGGGAGATTTTGACTTTGGCATCGGAGGCGACTTAGCCACCAACAACCACATTTCTTCCACCCACATAGGTACAGGAGCCCTATCGTAGTTGGTGGCTACCAAACATGCTTCAACAAGCCCAATACTTATGTTGGAAATTAATTTGGCAGACAAAAAACTTAACACAAAATAGGATGGATATATGTTTTTTGTAGCGATATAGAGATGATGGAACTTCGTCATAATGATAACAGTAGTGAGGGAGAGAAAGTGTTTCAAAGGCGATTGATTTGCTTTGATCCAATAAGTGAATTAATTAGTTATGACATTAAACCATAAAAGAAAAAAAGACACTATAAATGTTTGTTGTAGTTTTCGTATGGAAGCTTCACTTCCACAACCTCTATAAATATTCTCGTTCAAGAAAAGTAAGAATATATTAAGATAGTTAGAGATGGATAATACGGATAATTTTTAACACACGAACAACATCAAAATGTGTACTAGTGCCTGGGAGCCATGCGTCGATGGAAATAGGGGTGGGCTTGTGCGTATTTTGAAAATCTAAAGACAGGGGACCCGCTAGTGTTGTAGTGCTGGCAACATAGTTATGGAATCAGAGCTACATGTGGGGCTCACGCATGGTTTGGGCGGTGCGTGAGACTCATGCACTTATTAGTCAGTGGCCGCTCTTTGCCCATTTTCTAGATTGGCACTTGGAGAGTGTAGTGGTGTGGTACGTGTACTCTTATAGTGGTCGAAAGGCTTTATATATAAGACATTTTCCAACCTCATAGAAAAGAAAATGGCAAAAAAGAATAGAAGGAAAAAAAAAAAATACACATGGAGGGCTGTATATAGGAAGGAAAGAGAAGGGAGGCAGAAGGAAAAAAAAAAAATACACATGGAGGGCTGTATATAGGAAGGAAAGAGAAGGGAGGCAGCTCCTCCCTCGCTTGGGAAGAAAAAAGATTAATTGAAGGATTTCCTGAGCGAATGAGGAAAAGGTTTTTAGAGAGAGAGAAAGAAAGTTAGAAAGAAAAAGCCTTAAGGTGGATATATTTAAGTCACAATTCTGAAGATAAAATATATATATACATATATATATATATATATATATATATGTATATGAAGCTCTTGACGATGGAAATAGTGTTGATCATCAGAAGTGAAATAATCATTGGCAATCAAAGTGTATGGTCATTAATAATTAAAATGTAAAGTAGATTCTTCATACCACTTATGTCAATTGGGACAAGAAAGAAGTAGTAAAGTCAACGGGGAGCATGATATACTATGATTGAACAAGTAACTAAGTTAATACCTTTAATCAATGTTCTTCATCATTATTTGCTGGCTCCTCAATAACAGACTTGACTATAAATTTAAAAAGTCAGAGAAATCACAATGATAACAACCTAAAATACATAATAAAATCATGTTTGGACATTAAAAGCAAATGCAAAAAAACCAAAAATGGGTCGAGAATCATGAAATTATACCGATCATAAATACTCGCTGCAAGTGGGAAAGAATGATGGGCGACGGATTTCAATATACACAGTAGGCGAGAAAAGGTAATGGGGGCCATCGTAATCAGAAAGGAATCTCAACCAACGGAGTCTATCTCGGACTGGGATTCATGTTAATAAAATAAGTCTCGTTGAGACACAGTACTCACCGGAAGGACACTATCAACTACAAAAGTCCTTGAAGAGAATCTCGCCATTTAAAGCATTTTAGTCCTTATACATACACCCTCAGGTATATACTGTAAGTACGATTTCACTCGATTAAGAGAAGATAACTTCTCTCTGACCTAATCGTCAGAGCCCTTGCTGGATTCCTCAGGTTGTCGCTCTGGTTGCAAATTAATTGGAAAGTGTTGGCCTACCAAGGCCGGCTTAACCGTAAGGCCACTGCTAAGGCCCCACCACTTTATGTAAAGATTTTATTTTTTTTAATTTAAAAAATAAAAAATAAAAATCACTTCATCAAATAAAATTTCAAATAAATTTTATATATTTCAAAATATGCAAGGTCACATAATACTAAATTTAATATTTAATATAATGAATTATTTATTTTTTAAATAATTTTTTAATATTTTATTAAATTGAGATACAAAATTTGCATTGAGACCTTATTTTAAGTTGTATTAAATATAAATTCAAAAAAAAAAAAACTTTATTGAAAGATTTTAAATAAAATTTCATTTTATTAAGAATTTTAAAAATATTTCATATAATAACTTATATGCCGAGCCTTCCCATTGATTTTTAAAAGCATGGCAAGAAGGTGGTTTGGGAATTTATAGATCCAGTCGATCACCAACTTTAAAGAGTTTTTAGGTGATTCTTCGTATAGTTCATGGCTAGTAGGAGAAGGAGGCGACCAGCTAGCTACCTCCCGCCTCTTTCTCACAGTGAAGTAGTAGAAGAATGAAAGCATGAAGGAATACCTCACCTGGTTCAATAAGGAAAGGCTGACAACGATTAGAATGAAAAGATAATACTCGCGACGTGTGGCCTCAAAACCCTTTCATGATAGAGGGGGCAAAAAAGATGTTGATGACTTTGTGGGAGCTCATGGACAAGGCAGACAACTTCTTCAATGCTGGAGATAAGATGAAGGCATGGACCGATCCACGAATGGCAAAAGTAGACAACACAAAGGAGAATGAGAAGGCGGGCAAAGGAGGAAAGGACGAGAAGCGAACGAGAAGATTGAAAATGAGAAGAGGGCTTTGACACCTTCAACCAGTATACAAGAATAGTACATTGCAATGAGAATTTGGGGGAGTGGAGAGTGAGCCCGCACAGCCGATGGAAAGAGCAACAACGGGCGAGGGCTTGACTGTTGCTGCACTACCGTAGAATTCATGTGGTGGGGTCACAATGTTAAGGATCGTCGCAACCTCAAATATTGAATAGAGGTAATGCAGGAGAATGAAGAATTGGAGCAAATGTCCTATACTTGGACTCCTTTAAAAGAATAGGGATTGAGCAACGAACCAGGCCTTGCACAGTTAAAATGTTTCTTAGGATAAATGATGTAGCTTGTTGACGCCATCATATTGCCTACTATGGCGAGAATTAGGCATTGCATAAAATGATGATGGTGAACTTCCTAGTGTTGAGAGCCTATTCATCATTAATCATTGGACACCCAACCCTGAACAAGATAAAGGCGACCACCTCAACCTACCACTTGAAGATAAAGTTCTTGATGAGCGTAGGAGTTAGGAAGGTTCGAGACAATTAAGTGTTTACACAAGAGTGCGATATGCAAGAATTGAAGAAAGAAGGAGGAGAGGTTCACACTACAAAGTTGGACAAGTAGGTGAGGACCTTATTCTACCAGCACTAGAGTTCATCAAGCAAGCGATCGAGACTCAGGACGAGAACAATCTAAAGTAGTGCGTAGGATCCAAGCCTTTGAACTTGGTAGCCTTGAATCCCAACTGACCAAATGCAATGTCAAGAATAGGATTATGTATGGTGCTAGACCTTAGAGAGCAGATGAAGTGGCTCCTCATTGAACAGACATGTGTTGTTTGGAGTGACCATGACAATCTAGGAATAGACACAAGTAATTGAGCACCACCTCTACATCGACCTTGTAGTAAAAAAAAAAAAGGCAAAAGCAAAGAAGACTATGCACTAAAAAGTATGCAACAATAGCAGAAGAAGTAAAAAACTTGTTGGAAGGGGTTTATCAAAGAATCTCATTATATCCATAATGGCTATCAAACATGGTACTGGTAAAGAAAAATAGGAAGTGGCAAATGTATGTAGACTTCGTTAACATAAACAATGCATGTGCCAAGATAGCTTCCCCTTGCCACAAATCAACCTAAAAGGGCAATGGGCAACCAATGGTATGATCACGAGGGGTCCACGTGAGATAAGGGGATAAAAGGGTAAAGTTGAATAAAACGCAATGTTTAGAACCCTAGGATAAAACTTTTAAGAGGACCATCATAATCAGCAAGGAACCTCGACCAATGATGCCTATCGCAAATTGGAATTCGTATTGATAAGATAAGTTCTGATGAGACATTATCGCTGGAAGGACATTATCAACACATAACCGTACTCTTGGAGAGAATCACACCATGTAAAGCACCCGGTCCTTATACATACACCCTTAGGTATGTACCACAAACACGATTTCACTTGATTAAGAGAGCATAGCTTCTCTTTAAAGGGGTGTAAAATAAACTGAAAAATTAGAAAATTAGCCTGGACCAGCTGGTTCAGTCTGACTTTTGACTGGTTTGGTCCAAAATCATTTCTTTATTTTAAAAACTAGTAAAATCCGATTTAAAATTGGTTTTATATTTTCCAACACGTACCAAACCGGTTCACATATTATATATATTATTAATTTTTAATATTATATATAATAGATTTTATATTATATATAATTTTTTATATATAATTATGTATGAAATAATATATTATAATTTATAACATAACATTTTAATTTTAAACATAAATATTTATTTGATCATATATTTTAAATATAATATATATTAAATACATTTTATTGCTTAATAAATTCTCAATATATTTATTTTGATAAATATATTAGTAATACTAATATACTTAATATACTAAACTAAAAAACCAGAACCGGTAAAACCAGACGTACCGATTTAGTGGGGTAAGTGGTGTGTAATCGATTTTAAAAAATGTAAAACAAGTGTTACCAGTTCAGTTCTTGAGTTTGTCCAAAACCGAACCAAACTGGACCCGTTACACCCCTAATTAGAAGTATCTCCCATTGGATTCCTTGAGGTTGTCTCTCTAGTTGCGGGTTGATTGGAAAGTGTTGTAGACAACGCTGAAATCTGCATCAACAATGACATTGTTGAATTAAAAATTCTAAACATTCTCCTGAGAAGAAACTAAATGAACCCTATAATCCCTGAATTTGATACCACAAAGCTACTCACTGTAATCCTAAAAACTAATTAAACAAAAATAAAAAATAAGTTCCCAAGTATAACAGATCTTGAAATCGAAATAAGATCAGAGAAACTAAAGAGATTGGTCCCCTTTGTTCCGATAAAAGAAAATCCATTCATGGAAATCAGAATGTCCTCCTCTAAGTAAACACTTACAATGAAGCTTCCCAAAAAAATATTCAAAATTAATGTCCGTCTTAAATATGGATATTCATGAAACAAAAATTAAAACTATATCATTTGAACTCATAATTTCTTTTTTCTTTTTTATATGTAAAAAGAAAATTTATTAAACCAAGTAATTCGGCATAACGTAAGTATACAATAAGTATACAAAAGAGAACACCTAGTTACAAGTTAGGATCATAACTTCTATTTTCTGAGTCTACCCTGCAAAGATTTTAGTTCTAAATTAAGAGAAATTTTGATACTGAGTTGAGATGAGATGAATTAAGATAAAAATTGAAAATTAAATAAAATATTATGAGAATATTATTTTTGTTTTAGGTTTTGAAAATGTTGAATTATTTAATGTATTTTATCTGTAAATTTAAAAAAAATTATAATAATTAAATGAGATACAATGAGTTAAAATAATTTTAGTATCCAAACAACGCCTAAATTAGTTCAACGTCATGTTCAGATCTAACGAGCATGAGGTTTAAAAATCGAATAATTGGTATGGTACAAATCCCTACGCTTCTTTTGTTCTAATTCTATATGTATGTTGTATATATATGTGTATTTTTTGTTCGTGCAGGCCATCTTTTGCTATTGAAATAGCATCTTTCATGTAATTAACAATGGAATTAAGTCTTAGATGGCGTGGAAAGTCCTTTATGGAAGCTCATCCCGGTGTCTCTAAAAACGCATGGTCCGGGAAGGGAGATTATGGTGCAACACAAAATCACAATCGGACTGCAAATCCAGTTTTTGATGATTCACGGAATCTGCTAGATGTTATGAGGTGTATTTCAGAAGAAACAAGCATCTATCCTACATCCAGAGCTAGAAGCATAGACATCGAGGCAATCAGATCATCTATAAGGTACCTTGATACGTGTAGCTCCAAAGAAATAAATTTGGCTGTGCACATATTAGTATAGAATAGAGTTACACTCTGCAGGCACACATTTAAGACCAAGCAAAGTCAACGATGTTGGTCTCAGCAAATCACTGTATAATAATGTCAGAGTATTGAATGTTCTAAACTAGTAGAAAATAAGAAAAACAAAAGGGGAAAAAAAGGTGAAACGCGAGTTCACAGTGGCAGATCACGATCATGGAGGCATAAACTGAAGAAAGAAATCATATTATTGGACACTGGTACCTGGCTCCAATGGAAATGGGAATTTTACGTTACTGCTTATTAGACCCGAGTATTTTTGGCAAAGGAGATCTTGGAGTTCCACTGAATGCGGCTAAAAATGGTCACATAAGAAGATACTAATAGATGTGCAACACCATATGCATTATATCCATTCACACATAAACCCGCACGTGTATGTTAGAGTCTAAAGCAGAAGAAGACACAGATTTGTTTAGATAGTTGCCTTAAATATTTAACACTCCAATTTGTATTTCATCTCATTAACTTTAGTAACCTCTACATGCCGGTATCCCATCACATGCTTACTGGTCAAACTGTATTATATGATATGGCATACCATCAAAGAAAAGTGAGGTTGCTTCCTACTTCCTAATTTCAGTGCTAAAACTACAAAAAGTAATTACTGTCAAAGAACAATTGCAATTTCCCTCTAGAATGTTCACAATCAATAACAATGGTCTTGCTACTTGTACAATGCTCTCACCATGGCCTTCCTTTCCCTCCAAGCCGACGTGCCAACTCAATGTCCTTTTTCACTGAGTAAAAGCAAATGAAACGAGTTTCAATATTTTGAATTGCCAGTGGGACAGAAAGATAGAGTAACTCAAATTTTGATCTGAATAAATCATATGCGGTACGCCACCAGTAGATTATATGATATTGACAAATTGCATTTACTTCAACAGGTGGCTAATCCCACAACTCTATGCAAATATTAACCTGACCATTCCCTGAAGAGATCAGAGACGCTCCGCCACCACCCCCCCCCCCCCCCCCCCCCCCCAAAAAAAAACAGCAAAACAAAAACAACAAACAAAAAGCTCCCCAAGTACACAGAAGACTCCTGAAGAATACTTGAAAGGTATATCTGCTAAAAAGATAGCAACAATTTTTCAGCCAAAAACCAAGTAAACCAAAGGAAGAAAATCTTCAGATAGGAAAAGCTACTAAAATATTACAGGGGGAAGGAAGCTCTGATCTTTCTGAATATATTGTGAAATTTGGTTCGCTATTTCGGACTGAGAAACAGATCATTTTATCTGGACTGACACGGTATAGATGCCTTTTCCAATTCTCTAAGCGGAATGGAAGTTCAATCTACAAAAGACACACTAAGGTGAAAATCAAGCATTCAGAAAAAATTTAGCTTCAAGAATGAGATCGCCAAAAGGTATAACACTCTATCTAGCACAATCTACAACTTGCCTTCAGTAAACTAATTGCCATATTCCATTTCCTAAGAGACAAACCAGTTGTCCCGTTCAATCTGACTAGCCAAGCCATGATGCTTTAAAAGTTGTCCCGTTCATTTTTTTCATATTATATTACTAAAGGTAGACTAAAAAACTTCGTATCTCTAAATTTCAACTTACTCAAAGTTACACGCTTCGCATGAATTGCACATAGCATTCCATCTTCAAATAAATGGACCAAAAAGTCCTCTGCTGCCTAGGAATAAAACAAACCAATAAGGGTATAGTCTTTATGTATATTAATGCTAGCAAAAGTTCAGAATTGCACCATCTCTCTTGATGTAGTCAAAACTTGAACCAAAAAGCAGAAGTAGATACAATAATTTGCCTCATAGTGGTAAACAGTGTTACCAAAGGAGAGTTCCTATGCACTTTTCATTGACACATTTTGAGATAGCATTATATCAAGAGTCAGATTCTGCTGTGCCACCAAACTTGCTTGCCATGTTAGTCCATGAGTTCAAAGATATAACAAAGTACATCAAGATTAAATCATCACCTATCAGCAAGCAAACTCCCATGGCATTTGAAAGTAAACCAGCAAAAGTTAACGACCCTAAGTTTATAATTATGGAAATCATCTTGCGTAGATTAGTCATACCCAAAGTAAATGAGGGAAAAGTCTGTTAGAATATATGTGGTGGCCTATGATTTAATGGGATAGTGGTAATCCTGAAACTAAACCCAAGTAATTTTCTTAGGCTTATTTATAATCCCTCTCCAGAGAAGAGCAGAAGCTCTAGAACAAGTTTGAAATCTCCCTCTTGAGATGATCTGAGAACTAAGTAGAACATGTAAAAAATGCCCATAATGGTACTCAACAAAGAATTAATGCCTTAAACACGATAGTTGTGCCATTCACAACCAATGGCATAAAAGCAACTGAAAGACGGATTGCTTCAACATCATACAAAAGAAGCAATCATTGTACTGTATAAGTCTCTCAATGACTAACGGATATTATAACTTCAATCCATTCGCCCAAGTCAATATACTATAATCTCAGGGTGCATGCAGTGAGATTAGTACGTTGTGATGATCAGTATATTACAGTTATCAGAACCAAGAAGCATGTCGAGGCACTGGATTTGAAAATGAGAAAGTTAAAATGTTGTAGATATCATTTGATGATCAACAGCATATTTTCTGGGAAAATTACTTTTAAAAAAATGAAGAAAACAAAAAGAAGACCATTAGTGATTATTATAATGAAAAACTCATGATAGAGTTGTCTTGTATAATTATCATCGAGAGTACTATTTATGTCAATGTATTGAAGTATTTGGGGCCATTTACATTGATCCTGTTTGCTCATTCCAATAGGTTTTATTTGTTAATTTCCCATCCGATTTGATTAATACTTATGAACTATCTGGAGTGGAAAGCAAAATGGTGATGCCTCTCAAGCAGAGCACCGAGTCATGAGTGCCTATCATATAGAACTTATATTGAATAGAAGTAAGCAATAAACAACTGTTGTTTTTTATTCAGCAGTCGCTACCATATATAGACAACATCATAGATTAAGGCCGCCTTCTCAAGCATATTGTGGTCAAAATTGAAAATACATTAGAAACTTTTAGGTGCAGAGACTATACATATGTTTACAATTAGAACAAACAATATTTGGGAAGACCAGAAATTTCATAAGCAGAGCACGCAAAAAAGAACTTCCAAATTATAAAAACATAGGATCCACATGATCATTCCCAAGACATGCATGTTGGTAGGTGTTATACACTTCCAAGCCTTCCAATATATATTATAGGTACATAACAAAAAATTTATATACCTCCTGCAGTGCTACTAAAGCTTCAGCTGTCCAACGACTAACATCTGGAGAGAATTGAAAGGTTATCTGTTTTACCTACAAATGACAAGGACTATTTTCATGTTAAACTTCAATACCAAACCTAATTGACACATGCCATAGACCGAAGTCAACAATAGCCCAATGCTAAATATTGATCAAACCGGCCATAAATATAACAAAAGAATAAAATGGAGCATCTTAATGAGAATGTTCGTTTACACATTTTAAATTGAGAAAGTCTGAATCTATAGACCGGAAAATAAACCCAACAGTGCAATCATCATTTTAAGACCATAAAGGATTCCACAATTCCTAACAACAATATACTTGTCATAAATTAGGTGTTTTACTCAGTAAGAGGCATCTTCTTCTATTCTTCCTTAAAAATAAAAACAGCATGGTCAAACTGAATACAGAATTAGCCTAATTACCTATAAAAAAATTTACCTATCATAAATATTGTATTAACATAATTAACATCCCAAATTCGATTATGGCTACAAATACCAAATTTCCAGTACCATAGCTTTTCTACGTTGAGGTTTTAGCCATTCATTTGGGGACAGTTACAAAAGGACTAGAAGGCAATTGCAAAAAGAATTTCCAACAGATAATATAAGGTGCCTGATACACTATTCACTCGAACAATAGCTCCACTCCCATTAAAGTGGAGAGTTCAAGTCAACATCCTAAGGATTTAGTTAGAAGCACATGAATTAAAAAATCCACTCCAAATTGATGATGGTCATTTATATGAATGAGTTTCAAATTTACATTGTTCATAAATGTATCTACAATAATTTCGGATATTTTTTAAGTGATTTTACAGAGATTGATGATTACCAATAGAAAACGATCTAGTCCAACTTTAGGAGTTAAAGTGCCAGGAAGCATAAAACTACACTGGTAGTAGTAGTTAAAAAGGATATGTTAAATAGAGAGACAACAGAAGGTAATGATCTCACATAGGATAGAACTTAAGAAGATAATACATATGAGTGACCCCACTAAGTCAGAGAATCCATAAACCAATCTAGATTTAATTAGGATCAGGGATTGATGGGGTTTAGTTAGGTAATTTTATTTAGTGCTGCAGGTTCACACATAGCCCATAAGGGGGAATGCATCATTTCCCTTGCTTATCACTAAAAATAGCAAAAAATGATCCTCTGAAATCTATTTATGAATGTATCCATCCGTAAGTCTGTTCATCCTTTCAAGATTGTTGGTATGTGATTGAAGAAGACATTATGAGGGTAGTCCGGGATTTTTACACCAACTGCAAGCTTGAAAAAAGCCTAAATACCATCTTTATAGCCCTCATTCCTAAAAGCAATGGGACAATGGATGCTAAAGACTTCCACCACAGTAGCCTTGTGAATGGGGTGTGCAAGATAATTGCAAAGTCTTTACTAATTTAATTGGTTGAGTAGGATTACCAAGAAGATCATTTCAAAGCCTCAAAATGCATTTATAAGAAGTAGACAAATCTTAGACTCTATGCTCATTGCTTATTAGTTCTTTGATAGTAGGCTATAATTAGGCAAGCTAGGGCTGCTCTACAAATTGAACATAGAGAAAGCCTATTGTCATATTGGGAGTTATCATCATATTGGGAGTTCCTGTATTATTTGCTTGGGTATTGCGGTTTTGAGAAGAAATGACAATCCTGGATAACACTGCATCATTACAACACACTTTTTGTATTGATGAATGGAACTCTTGTCGACTTCTTCAGTAGCTCTCCATATTTGAGACATGGTGATCCGCTATCGACATTACATTTATTATTTTCATTGGCTTAGCAAATGTTATGAGCTACTGCTGGTGGAGGCATTCTCTCAGCCTACTCTATGGAGGTCTAGAAATCTCAAGGTGCTTAACATTTCCAATCTCTTCTTTGCAGATGATACCTTGATATTATGTGGGACAAGCCTAGACCACATCCACATGAGGGATCTTTTCCCATGCTAAAAAGTCATTTCTAGGTTAAAAGTGAATTTGGCTAAGTCAAAGATGGTTCATTGTGGAAATTGGGAATGCTTCTACTTTCTAATATAGATAGTTTGACCAACATTTGGTATGTACCTCTTTGCCTATAAAACCCCTAGGCCTTCCTTTAGGAACTCCTTTTAGGGCCAAGTCTATTTGAGTTGAATAATTGAGAAGATCGAGAGTCCTCTGCCTGGTTGGAAGAGGATGAAGCTATCAACAGGTGGTAGGATCACCTTGATGAAGAGCACCCTCTTTAACTTCCCAAAGTATTTCCCATCTATGTTTGCCCTTCCCACAAGTGTGATCAATCATATATAGAAGTGCTAATACAGGACTTTTTATGAAGCAAGCCACATGAAGAATTCATATTTTGCCTAATAAACTAATTTAAGGTGTGCTCTCTAATGCCTAAGGGAGGTTTGCGAGCTAGAAACGTCCTTATGTTCAACCATGCCTTCCTAGAAAAGTGGATTTGGAGTTACCAGCATGAGACAGTCTTGTGGAAAGCCATAATGGATTCAAAATATGGTTGTGCTTGCAGTGGGCAGTTTACTAATGAGATACATTGGTTTCATGGAGTGGGGATAGAGGAAAATATCAGTATAGGACAGAAGGTTTTTTTTCTATTCATAATAGACTTCAAGTAGGAGATGGCTCTAGAATTCCAATTTTGGCATAACTTGTGGTATGGTGACAAGGCCTTCAAGGAAGTTTTCGCAGAGATGTATGGTGTTGCAACTGTGCATGAGACTTTAGTAGGTAATCTATTTTCTCCAGTGGCTACTCACAATGAAATGTCATGTTTATCAAAACAACTCGTGATTGGGAGATTAAAGCCTACAAAAAATTCTTGAATCTCCTAGATTATGTCTAGGTGAGTTGGGTTGCCTTACGGAATGACTTCATTGGCTGAGTTCGGTTGTCTTGGCTATGCTGAGAAGGAAAGTAGACCCCTTTGCCAATAGGAGACAACCACAAATTGTACTGGTATGGAAGATGATCTCTATCTATCTAGTGTAATGCATCTAGAGGGAAAAGAATGAAAGAAACTTTGAGAATTGCGTGCACCAGATGGAAGAGCTTAAAACTTTTTTCTTAAGACTTTGTTCCTTTGGACAGACTCCTAAGAGTTCAATGATTCAGAGTCTTCATGATTTTCTGTCAACTTTTCTATTCCTAGTTAGGTGTTCCTCTTGTATACTTCCTATATACTCAAGTAATGGATTTTAAGTTTATTCTTCATTTATAAAAAAATCTGGTCATCCTTTCAGCATGTGTAAATCCGTGAGGTGCACATTTGGTGTTATAACTAAGCTAATGAACTTACAACTCTAACAAAAGGAGCAATGGGAATGAGCAGCGTCCAAGTCTTTTGTAAGTGCCTAATCTCACGAAGAGCCACTGTTCCTGGCCTATAGTGCCGCTTCTTTGCCTGCCTCTGTGTTCCCGAAGCTATAGAACGATTGAATAATCAAATCACCAAATATCAATACTGACATGATCATCATCATCAAACAAGTTGGAAATGTGTAAATGGTTAAATGTAACAAAAACTTACTTCCAGGTGTATTCGGACTTTCACCAGGACGCTTCAACATTTGAAACAAATTTACATAACCATCAAGAAAGAACAAGGTAAACATTACTGGAATAAAAAAATAAATCAACACTTAAATTTGAAATATGGCATAAAGAAGTACAGGCCAAAACACCCAAAAGCGTCACTCAATTTTTAATTATCAGTTTTTTCTTTTTTTGGTTTCATATTTCGTTTGATGGAATAACTCATGGGAATGGAAATTTCAGATTGTATTTAATTTCCTATGTTTCCTTTCCTACAAAAAGCAGACATGAAAAGATATTACCAAGTATAAGGCTAGGTTTCGTTACTGAGGGAATAAAGTACGCCAATCAAATTCTTCTGACTAGTTATGATCTCAGAATAACAAAAAGAAAAACCACTAAGCTAGGCCTAATGTAACCATTCATCTCAACTAAAAGAAACGTCTCACTTTCTACAAGATATAAGAAGACAAAAATTGGGTCAATTCCAGCTCCCACTCCTTTTTTCCAAATTTTCTGAAAGGCCGAACGCAAAAAAGGAAAAATCGAACATAGACAGAAGATGAAGACCGAAGAAAGAGTGTTACCGCACTCCGAGCAGGTGTAGTTGACGATTCCCCTCTAGAACCTGGTATCACAAAGAGCAAAACCACAAAGAAAAAAGGGAAAAAAGAACCAAACCCTAAGAAATATATATAAACACAAAACAGAAAAACATGTATGGAGAGAGAGAGAGAGAGAGAGAGAGAGAGAGAGAGAGAGAGAGAGAGGACCTGATTTTCTTGGATTTCCTTTCCTGTTAGCGGTATGTTTGATCCTCGCCATTTGATTGAGAACAAAATGCTTGCAGTGAGCTCAATTATGTCTCACACACACACTGACACACGGGGGGGAACGCAACTAGGGCGCGGGGAGAAATGACACTTTCAAAATCAAAGAAATAAATTAAATAAATAGGTAAATAAACGACATTTCCCGCTCCACTACGTTTTAACATTGTAATGAGATCTCGAGAACGGCGTCGTCAACGTCCTTAAAAATCTTAGAAAAACTAGGGTTAATTGAAAATTCAATGCCCCATTTTTTGCAACATTTATAGGGGTGCTACTCGAAACTCTGGATGTCCCTGCCACCGCATTGAGGGAGGGAGGGGCGGCACCGGCCCCTACCCACAGGAGATAAGTGCACAGGACGAGGGGTGAGTTGGCCTTTAGGGTCATTTGCCCACCGCCCATAGTTCCATGAGTGACCCACCAAGTGACCAACATAGTAACCCTTTGAGATATATATATATATATATACCAAAGCTGAGTAGGCACAAGTTGTGACGGCGAGAGGCAAAGAGTCTAAACGTGTAGGGGGGTTGGGGAGTAGGGATGACAATATGTGACACGACCCGTGAATCCAATATGAACACAACACAAAATTAGCAGGTTTGGGTTTAATGTCAATGGGTTTGGATCAAAATGAGTTGTACCATTAAGACACAATTTATAAACGAGTCAATAAGGGGTCAAGCTGCTTAACATAAAATCAACCCATTTTAACCCATTTAGAATTTATTTCAAAATTAAAATTTTATTATTGTTAAATTGTAATATTGGTATTTCTTAGTATACTTATGTTTTTATTGGTTTTATTATTAGAATTGTAATTTTAGGCCTATGCTCATATTTATTATTGTATGATTTGTAATGTTGGTTTTATTATATGTTAAAATTTGAAAAATATTGATATATAGTTTTTTAAGATATTGTGGTTATTAATAAATATATATTTTAACTTTTATGTAAAATTATATTAATCATGTCAAATAAGTTATGCATTTTAGTTCAACCCATTTACATAAAACAAACGAGTTTAAATGAGTCATATCGTATTAACATATCTTTAATTAATTATTAAACAAGTTAAAACGAGTGACACAGTACAATCCGTTATCTAAATGGGTTAGATTAGGGTTTAGAAGTCTGACACGTTTAGCTTAATGGGTTGACACGTTTAGCTTAATGGGTTGGGTTTGATATAACCTATATAATCAAATATTCATAACTTGACGCTACATTAATATGACCTAAAAACATGATTCGCCACCCTTATTGGAGAGGAACCTTGAGCAAGCTTAGGCCCAGCCAGGGCCCCACCCTCAGCTCCTAGTGTAAGGGCATCCGTTTGCACGCCACTCGTCGGCCCAGACCATGTGGATGTCGAACGGGCTGGGGAGGCAATGCCCCACTGCCAACCCTAATTTATACGTAGAATTTTAAAATTTTGCAATCGCAACTTCCATAAAAACATAAGGTAATAAAACCTTTTGAACAATAGTTGCAAATTTTAAATTTTTGATATCTTAGGTTTAACTATTGTGAGTTAAAAAACCTTAGATAACTTTTTACAAGATAACTTTTTACAAACCAATGAAAACTGGCATCTACTTGGCCAAGGTGGGGTAAGGAGGTGGTGCCCCCCCCACCCAACCCTAATTTATACTTAAAAACTTAAAATTTTGTAATTCGCAGCTTTCATAAAAATGTAAGGTAATAAAACCTTTAACAAAAGTTGCGAATTATAAACTTTTGAAATCTTAGGTGTAAATGATGTGAGTTAAAAAAATCAAAGATACCTTTTACAAATTGATGAAATCGAGATACTAAATTTGCAAATAACCCTTAAAAAATATATGAGAAATTCATTTCAGATTGATTAGACACGTTTAAGTAGGTTTTCAAGTCATTAATATAAAAAATCATTTAAACTTTGTCAAGTCAACTTGTATAACGAAAGATGACAAATTTAAAACGAGGAGCAGCATTACACAAATTATATTAGGAATAGTATTCTTCATCTAAATTATATTATTTTCATTCACATCAATTAATGTGATTTACATTAACAAAACTCAAGATAAATAATGAAATTTCTCACTTTTTAATATTTTTTTCATGACTCTTATATTTCTTATTCAAACCTTTGATTGGGATTTTCAAATGATGAAAATTGTTGCTAACTGTTATAAAAGATGACTTTCACATGTCCATGATAAAAAATGTGAGATTTGTTGACCCCAAGAATATATGAAGTTCACTTCAATAGTCTTTCCTTGTCTTATTCTTTTCTTCATCTTTTTCTTATGGTCTTGTCTGGGAATATAGAGTCGCTAGAACAACTGTGGTCTTTTACATTTGATAGAGGGGGAAGAGGGTGTTAGGGTGGAAAGTTTTCGTGAGGGGGAACTGTGCTTGATTTGTAAGGTGTGGCTTGATTGGACTATCATGTATACTTTTATCCAATCTACTATGGCAAAAGTCAGGACGCTAAGAAAATAGACAATATTTCAAGGGGTTGGAGATAACATATTCACTATCTTGTTTGCCAATAATTCGGATAAGTAGAGGGTAGAAGAAGGAAAGCCGTGATTTTTTGACAATACAATTTTTGACAATAATTCAGATAATTTGATTTAACCTTCCAAAATGAATTTTGATCATGCCTCATTCTGGTTATAGTTGCACAATTTACTGTTGGCTGGTATGAATAAGGATTGTGGGATGAGAATAGGTAGTTAAATAGGGAATGTGGAGGAGATTGAGGTTGATGAAAATGATCTGGGATGGGGCAAGTTTTTACGTCTCAAAGTTTGTCTCGATTTGAAGAAATCTCTCTCAAGAGGCAGAACAATAATAGTTGAAGGTAAGCAATTTTGGATTCCTATTCAGTATGAGAAACTACCAAGGGTCTGCTTCACTTGTGGTCTAATTGTTCATGCTAAGCAAAAGTGTTCTCTTGAGGGTTCATTCCTGGCTCATGGTTGTGTGCTGTGCAACCAAGTCACATGGTTTGGGACCACTCAAAATATCGTGGTTTCTATCCAGTTCAGGCTGCACAAGGAGGAAACAGGCCATGCGAGATAGTGAAGGGCGGTGCCGTTGACTCAACAAAACCATTACTGGGGAAGACATCAAATTTGGTAACTAATATGGAGAAGGGAGTGAATCCAGGGGTCAATAAGGTAACTTCTAATTCTTTTAATGTGATTGCGGATGCTGGGGGATAGAATTTGATAACAGTAGGAAATTCTTTCAATACTCAATCTTGCCATAACCATCCTCTCGATCCTATTTTAGAAAGTGACTTTTCATTGCATGATAAGGGTTACTATCAGATGAGGGTAGAGGTAGGGTGATGGGCCATGTAGCTAATGGGATGTACTTTTGGCCCAAAAGAAATGCTCATATTGTAAGAAAAGGAAAAAACGGTTATCTGTGAAAAATATTATTCTCACTAGGAGTAAGCAACAAAACTTTTTAGGCATTATTATTAAACCTATCAAGACAAGCCAACAGATTTTAAAGAAACGATTGCTTAATACGAGTAATGTTGAAAATGAAACATAGGTTTTTGGTACAAAGAGAATAAAACTGGATTGTTTTGAGGGAACCGGTATGGTAGAGGATAATGACATTGTTATTGATTATTTGATATCAGTAGGAGCTGGTTGCCAGCCCTGCTAGGAGCAATGAGTTTCATTAGTTGAAACTCCTGTGGGCTTGGGAACCCAAGGGGAGTTCGAGTGTTTCAAGATATGATTCGAAGAGAAGATCTCAATGTTTTGTTCCTACAAGAAACAAGACTTAGTGTTAATAGAATGGAAAAGTTGAAGTTTACTTTAAGGTTTCCTAATGGTTTACCAGTGAGTAACGAAGGTAGAGAGAGGGGGGGTGTTGCTTTATCCTAGAAAAGTCAGTTTTCTCTAAGGATTTTTCACTTTTCTAAATCTCATATCCATGATGAGGTTAAGTTTGACGAGGACAGTGATGTTTATTGGTATCTAACTGGCATGTATAGGTAGCCTGAAGCTTTAAAGGGGCATGAGACTTAGTCTTTGCTAAGGTCTATTAGTGTCCCTTCTAGTTGTGCTTGGTTTTTTTTTTTTTTTTTTTGGAGACTTTAATGAAATTCTGCACATGGGGGAGAAATGAGGGGGGAAATGTAGATCTGCTAAACTTATATAGGACTTCAAGGACTTGTTATCTGATTGTCAACTATCATATTTGGGTTTTAGTGGTCCTCAATTTACTTGGTGGACTGGGAGGCAGAATGGAGGTAGTACTTCATAAAGATTGGATAGGTACATTGCAAATGATGAATCAAGATCCATTTTCCCCATAATGGCTATTGAGCACTTGCCAGTTGCCTATTCTGACCATCTTATAATCAGACTAAAATCTCAATGATTGTGTGAGGCATAAGAGGGGGTTTGGTTTCAAATTTGAGGCCACGTGGATAAGATCTAAGGAGTGTAAGCAGATTATAGCCTCAACTTGGAATGGAAAGGAATGAGAGAAAACCTTGTCATTGGTTATGTAGAAAATTAAGAACTGTGGTGAGTAGCTCCAACGTTGGAATAAAAACAGTTATGTTAAGAAAATAATTGCAAGGACTCGAGACAGAATTAATAATCTGTACCAGGTGGATCCTGAATGTTTGAGGACTAATAATCACAAAGAAGCTAACTCAGTTTTGCAAAAATGGCTATAGAGTGATGAAATTATGTGGAGACAAAGGTCTAAAGTACTTTGGTTAAAGGAGTGTGATAAAAACACAAGACTTTTTCATAAGAAATTTTCTCAAAAGCATAAAAGAAATTTTATAAAAGTGATTAGAGACATTACTAGTGAGTGGCATGTGGGAGCAGATAAGGATAGAGTCATACTAGACTAATTTAGAACTATTTTTTCTTCTACAAATTAGCAAGGTGATATGAGGTCTCTGGTTTAAAAGGTTGAGTCTCATATGTGATGAATGATCATTTGCTTCAAAATTATACTATTGAGGAGGTTTTTCAAGCTCTAAACCAAATGGATCCCTTAAAGGTCCTTGGAACTGATGGCATGCCACTTTTATTCTATCAAAAGTATCGGTCTTTGGTTGGAAGGGATGTTTCTGCTGCTTTGCTAAGAGCTCTCAATGAAGGGGTGTTTCCATATACTTTGAATCATACATACATAGCTTTGATCCCAAAGAAAAACAAACCTTTAGTAGTGACAGATTACATGCCAATTAGTTTGTACAATATAGTCTACAAGTTAATTGCTAAAGTTTTATCAAATAGGCTAAAAAGCATACTTCCATATATTATTTCCATATCTCAGTCAGCTTTTATGTCAAGTAGATTGATCATCAATAATGTTCTAGTTGCTTATGAACTAGTCCATTATTTAAGATAGAAAAAATAAGGAAAGAATTGGTATATGTCCTTAAAGTTGGACATGAGCAAATCCTATGATCGAGTGGAATGGAGCTTCCTTGATATTATTATGGAAAAAATGGGTTTTAATGAGAAGCGAAGAAAGCTATTTATGTTTTGTGTGAAGTCTGTGTCATATTCTATTCTAATCAATGTGACTCCTAGGAGATCTATCTTGCTTACAAGGGGGTTATGATAAGGGGATCCTCTATCCCCTTATCTTTTCCTCTTATGCATTGAGGGCTTGGCTGCACTTTTAAGACAAGCAGAAGAGGCAAAGCTAATAGAAGACATCAAGATCTGTTGAAGTAGTCCAAGGATCAACAACCTACTATTTGCATATGACAGACTGTTCTTTTGCAATGCTTCTATGCAAACAAATTCAAACATTCATCAACTCCTTCAAGTATATGAACAAGCTTTAGGTCAAAACATGGATAGGGATAAAACAACTATGGTCTTTAGTGCCAATATAGATACTAAATTGCAGCAGGATATCATGACATCTTGGGGAATGCAGCAAGTGAAACAGTTTGAAAAATATCTTGGACTCCCATCAGTGGTAGGCCGATCTAAAAATAAGGCTTTCATGGATATTAAGCACAAAGTGTGGCAGAAATTGCAAAGATAGAAGGAAAGGTTACTATCACAAGGTAGAAAGGAAGTCGTGATAAAAGCTGTGGCCTTATCTATACCCACATACTCGATGAGCTATTTCAAGCTACCAGGGAGTCTTTGTAGGGAGTAGGAGAACATGATGACTAAGTTTTGGTGGGGCCAAAGGAAGGAGGAGAACAAAATAAGATGGGTAAGCTAGTCCAATATGTGTGCTTCAAAGTTTTCCAGTGGTATGGGGTTTAAAGACCTGCAAAGTTTTAACATAGCATTATTGGCTAAACAAGCTTGGAGAATCATGAATGAGAAGTCTACTCTATTGCACAAAGTTTACAAATCAAGGTACTTTTCTAACTCTGATTTCCAGGAAGCTAAATTGGGTCATGCACCATCATATGTTTGAAGAGGGATTTGGGAGTCCAAAAGTATGCTGTTGAAAGGCGATAGGTGGTGTGTGGGTAATGGAAAGTCCATCAACATCTGGTTTGACTTTTGGCTACCAAATCAAAGATTGATTCCTATGGATCATGATCAGAATAGGGTGCAAGCTTATCAAACTATTGCACAACTTATTGATGATGATTCTAACTAGTGGGATGCAGATTTAGTCAAAACCATTATGGCCCCTCGAGCAATTGCTGAAGTATTGAGACTACCACTTAGACCTACTTAGACATGCTAATGAGGAAGACCAGCTTATTTGGCACCATAAGAAGTCAGAAATTTATATAATGAAGGGTGCCTATAAGTTTTTCTTAACTTAGAGGAATAATCGTAATCAAGAGAAATGTTCTATTGTCAATCTCAACATACTTTTTGGAAACATATGTGGAAGCTTCGTATCCCTAACAGAGTAAGGGTGGCATGAAGAGCTTGTAAGCAAGGATTGCCTAGAGTAAGGGTGGCATGGAGAGCTTGTAAGCAAGGATTGCCTACTATGAAAAATTTGCTGGTTAGGAAGGTGGTTCAAAAGGATACTTGTCAGTTATGTAAGAACAGTGTGGAGGATATAGGTCATGCACTTGTTTTTTGTCCATCCATTCTGTCATATTAGAAACAAGTATTCAAGTTTAAGTTTTTGGATGAAGCTCCTAAGGATTTTATGGAATTAGCAATGCGGATAAGGAAGGAAGGGAGTGCTGGGGATCTAGAGAAATTCTTACTCATTGCTTGGTCTTTATGGTATAGGAGGAATCAATTCTTGCATGAGGGTCACCATCAGCACCCACAACAAGCTATTGAATATGCTCTTTCTCTTTTGAAGGATTTGAAAGTTGTTAAAGCTGCTTCTCAATAGAAACTGGTGGAGTGTCTTGGATGGAGATCCCTTACTGTAGGTGTTCCAAAAATTAATATAGATGGAGCAATTTTTAATGAGTTGAGTAGGTCTGGTGTGGGAATCATTTTGCGAGATGAGAAAGGCAAAGTCTTAATGTCTGCTTGCTATGTGACTTATTAAAAAATAAATAAAATCATAAACATAAAAGGGTAGAGACAATACATGATTTTAGTTTTCCTTTTTTTTTTTTTTTGTGGGCAATTTTGTTATATATATATATTTAATTTTTTTAATAATCTATAGTGCCACATCAAGAGACAAATTGAATGGTATAAATTAGGGGACAAAGTAGTATTACTCTATTTTTAATTAATCTTTTCCCATCGAAAAGAAAAAATAAATTCATTTGCAATTGCAACGAAATTACAGTGTTTGCAAAAATTTTATTGCAAATATGTTTACAACCAAAATGTTGTCCTTCTAAATATGTAATACGTTTAGTTGCAACTAATGAAAATCACTGTGAATACATTCATTTGTAACGAAATGCAAACTCTTTTCAAATTACTAGCAACGAATTATTCTCATTGCAATCTACATTTATTTCCAAGGACAAGTTTTTTGGTGCTCCCTCACGGATACTTAAAATTGGGTTAAAATACATCTTTAGGCAAGTGCCTCATGCAATACTGATACATTATCTTCATTGGCACACTACCTTATAGTTTGATGTTCCATAGCACACAAAAACATTTATATGCAATTGTCCCAAATATTTAAGGGCACCTAATATACCGTGCATTCTTTAATCACAACTATTGTATATATATATTTAGTTGGACCAGCATATATTTACATGGAGAAGATCGCGATGCCCATTTTTTCTTAAGGTTGGAGATGGAGGAGGTGAAATTTCCCTTGTTGGGTGGGATTTTGTGGAAGAGAAATGCTACAAGGAAGTTTTATGTCACACACTCCACCAAATCAACATGTGATTTGTCATATTTGCCATTCTAGTTTAATGCTTAAATATGTTTATATTTAAACACATATATTTAAGCATTTTGCCCTTTTATCTTAATGCTTAAACACACATGTGATTTTTCATCTATTTTTTTTTTTTGTTTTTTATAACCAAAGATCATTTATTAAATCAAGTCCTTATAAGAAATTGCCTATCAAGCCAAACAACTTGAGTACAAAAGAAGGACAAAAATCCCACCTCATAACTAAATCCTCTACATGCCATGCATATCTTGCTAAAGATGAGCAACCTTGTTACCTTGCCTATTTACATGCAAAAATTTCACCTCCTGAAAATTCTGAATCAATCTTCTAATTTCATAAAAAATGTAAGAACAATTAGTTAAGAACTCTGAAGAAGAGTTCAAAGCTTTCCCAAGGAGAAGACAATCGGTTTCCACCATATGCTTGGAAATTCCCCATTGAGAGCAAATATGAAATCCTCTTAACACAGTCGTCGCTTCTATAAATTTTCCATTCGAGAGAAAATCTATAATCCTCTCTCTATTGATTTGTCGTTTTTGTTATTGTATTTAAATACACGTATTTAAATATTAAGATAGAAAGGTAAAAATAATAAATTACATGTTGATTAGGTACATATGTATAGTGTAAGCCTTTTATGTAAAATTTCTCTTTGGTGGAATGATAAAGCATTAAGAATGGCAGAGGAGGTTTCCTTATCCTTCTATGGCGAGTTGAAAATATATGCCTTCATAACAATTTTGAATTCAACTATTCAAGTGCGCATCGAGTAGCTATCAAACACTATATATGAGCTTTTCAAAAAAAAAAAAAAAAAAAAAAAACACTATATATGAGGATTTTCTCACTAGGTTCTTTATGAGATGCATTGTATAAATCGGTAAATATGTCTTCTATGAGGGAATATTCAATATGTGACACCAGAAAAAATGTTAAGAAACTTAGGTCTCATTTGATTATACAGATAAAATAATATAAAAGTTAAAAGTTGAATAAAATATTATTATAATATAATTTTTTAATATTATTTTTATTTTAAAATTTGAGAAATTGAAATTGTTTATTATATTTTATGTGAGAGTTTAAAAAAATCATTATGATTATATGAGATGAGATCAAATGAAATTGTTTGTACAAACCGGCCATAATTAAAAAAGAAAGGGTGGCTGCACGATTGGTACTTGCGCATGGTGGCCACATAGAGAAATCCTCTTAACACGTGTCAACTTATAATTTGTTATAACTAATATTTAGGTGTCACGTCAGCTTTTTCTGTCAATAAACTAATACAGTCATGACAAATAGATCAATTTGAAAGATCATTATTACCACTTAGGGGTTGTTTAGATAATGAGATAAGATGAAATGATTTTATATGAAAGTTAAAAGTTGAATAAAATATTGTTAGAATATTATTTTTTAATATTATTATTATTATTTTGACATTTGAAAAAATTGAATTGTTAATTATATGTTATGTGAGAATTTGAAAAAATTGTAATGATGAGATGAGATGTTTCTAAATCCAAACAGCCCCTTAAGTTATTTGAATAGTAAGATGAGATAATTTTATATAAAGGTTGAATAAAATATTATTAAAATATTATTTTTTAATATTATTATTATTATTTTAAGATTTGAAAAAATTGATTTAGAATTTGAAAAAGTTAGATTGTTTATTATATTTTGTATGAGAATTTATAAAAGTTGTCATGATGAGATGAAATAAGATACGCTGAGAGTATTTCTCAATCCAAATGACTTCTTATTCAAAACTTTTGTACCATATGGATATAAATAGTAATTTAGCTTTTTATCCTTTTAACTTTTTTTTTTCTTATAGTAATTTAGTTTTTAAAATTTTAAACATTCTTTATTATAGAAAAACTATTTCTTATTTTTTAGAAAATAAAATAAAGATGACACGTTGTAGTCAATGATGCTGCTGCGCATTTTCTGTTAATGTTGATGGATAGAAAAATTAACGAATGGTATTCTTTTGAGTAAACATATTCTGAAAACAATATTGCACATAATCTAAACCTAAGTATCCCATAACACAATAGTGTAAGAGACAATAGCATTATGCGTCATTCATTAATAAATAAAACAGTAAAAACTATACTTAAACTTGTGTGTTCTTTGTGCATCGGATGGTTAAGAAGGAGTGAGTTCGAGTAGCTTCTATATTATTTAACACTTCGAGTAATTCTATACTTCATACTCTCATCTCACTTTCATTCTGCTATGTAAAATGTGACATTTATTATCATTGAATGATAAAGAATCATCTGATAAATGATCATTCAATGGAGATAAATGTACCACCTTACACAATAGGATGAGAGTGGGATGATGGTGTGATGTATAGAATTTTCCTTAACACTTCAGTTTAAGCAAATCGTTAAGAGGCAGTTGTTCAATAAAGATTCGTTCTGAACTTGTAAAAAGGAACTGCTAATTCAACAAGAAGAGATGCACTTGGAAGCACCAGCTTCTGAAAGCTCTGGTTTTTACCCCAATATATGATGAGGTTGGAACTTGGGACACAAATCTTACAAACTTCAAAGTCATACTTTCTCATTAAAAGTGCCCATGCTCCAATCCAGTACAAGCACAATAGAATAACTAGTCTTCAATTACAAGCATCACATTTTGAAAATGAAATTTTAGAGGAAGTTCATAGAAAATTATGCATTTCCATTCTAACAAAATAAGATTCTCCTGTTAAGGTTGCATATTCAGGTATATAAATCTAGTGTTTTTACCTCTCCACTTCCCCAATCCTTGATGCACCCGGAAGCATATGGACATAAAATTGTCCTGTTCCAAACTCAAAACTTGAGAAAGAAATACTATTATCCATATCCGGATATATCTAATACATATATCCCAAGTTCCCAACCAAAAGACACCCAATGATTACACAAAGTAGCATAAGAAACAAAAGGAAAGTTGGCCATGGCAGATATCTGTTTTATAGCTCATAGCAGTGTAATTTTTTTTATTCTTATTAAGGATCCAAGATACCATGTAAGCTGAAAATTTTCACAAACTAGCTTTGCCAATCCCCCGCCAACAGCTGCCTGTCATAGAAACAAACTGCTATATTTTTATGCAATTACAACTCTACGGCTGCGATGGTGATGGAGAAGTTGGTGGCTTCAAATCTGGATACTGCAACCAGGAAGGAAAAGAAGGCGATCATTTGTTCAGTGCATATGCCACAGAATTAACTCAACAAATGCTTGAGCATTTAATTGGATCAGCAATTACATCAGTATGCAACAACACTATGTAACAATTTACATCAGCAATTATGTATTTGCCTACAAGATTATCTTTCTATTATCCTATAAATTATTATTCAATTACATCACTTCTCTCTCTTGAAAACAGGTGGGAAATAAGAAAAAAGGTGGGGGAATGGTTGATCAAATATCCATAAAGGTACCTGCAGATTCATAGGTCACATTAACCTGCTAGATAACAGCCTTTTAAGTAATGTACATACACAATCCTGTCCATAAGGAGCCAAAGGATTCCTTACCCTGCTGGACCTGTGTTCTTGAATGCGCAACCCCTGATGCAGTATGTTCCATTTATGGTTTTCTCTAAATCTAGCGATCCCAGTTTTTTGCTTTTTAAATAAGTAACTGATTTAATCAAGAGATTTAAGAAGTTTAAAAAAAAAAAGGTATGATCTATTTTTTGAAATAGTAAATTTGGTTTGGTCATACTTAAGATACGATATTTTGAGGTTATTCCGAACTGTTACGACACTATTTCATCCTTAAATGGTATCCTGTGATGTTCTAATTCTCTTTATGCTTACTTATGTATAATATCTATAGAAAGGTCTAGTGCAAACTATAGCAAAGAAAAAGCTCCCCACAAGGCTGGCAAATAGCATGCACAAACATAAATGCACACATAGACACACACTCACTCGTGTGCTCAACCCCAAATGTGAACCAACAATCCCAAGAAGCTATCAAGTCAGCTAACCAGGTATAAGAGCATGCCACATTCGGATACCCACACCATGAATTCAAATGTACCGCATTGCATTAAATAATTATCCACTAACGAATATATCATGACCTTCGAATTCCAAGCAAATAGAATGAAGCAGAATAATTATAGAATTCATAAAGCAGTGGAAGTGATAATTACGCATGGATATGGAGAAAGTGATTTTGAAAATCCAGGAAGCGATTCTGCTTTAACTTCGGTTTTGGGCACTGAATTTATTTCAGGAGTAACTTTTCCATCTGTTTCTACCTTTGAATCACCAGCTACTGCCTTTTGTACAGTATTATCAGTGGTAGCAGGCTCTGGGATTGAATCAACAGCTGGAGGGAGAGCATTGCTAATCACGGGTGATGGTAGAAGAGCCTTTCCAATTTGCTGAAATTCCAGACAATTCAGAATAAGTAGAGGATATAACCGTGAATATTTCTGCAAAAGTATTTGCATTTGAATTTTTAAGAAAAGTAATATAAACACAAATTTCACACGGAGTTCAGACACCTTTATTTCATCGCCAAACTCCTTAGGGGCAACCTTTGTGTTCAAGAACTCATCAAGTTGTTGTATAGTTTCCTTTCGATCCTGTCATATGAAGCAATTTAGCAAAATTCTAAACTAGACTTGGATTATATGGCACGGTTGATATTTTATAAATGAAAAATGTAAGTACAGAAGGGTATTGGAAACTCACCTCAGCAAATAGGAGTTTCTTGCTCACAAACTGAATAATTGCAGCTGAGCCTAATACTTGGAGGATTGTTTCTATCTAAAAAGATGTAATAAACCATCAAATGCAATTTCTGATCATGTCACATAGAAATTCAAATACAACAAGAAGGAAAAAAAGGAAACAAATTAAGGAGTTTTCATCCAAACCTCTGAAAAAGCCAATAAACCTAACCCAGCGGCTGCAGCAATCCCCAGGGTAACATTCAACGCATCTAAACCCTCCTGCACAATAGCCATCATCATAAAGCATATAACGTCCATTTCAGAAAACATAAAGGCAAAAATGTTTAAAAGAAAAGATAAGCTAATGGGTAAGCTGCTGGTCGCATGATAACTGAGAATTCATTCTGTTTTGGCGAATTCAATAACTGTACAAGGAGTGCCAGAATATTCTAGCATATTTACACAATAATACAATGATGAAGAAATGTATTTACCATCTCTATTTAGATAAAAAAAACATTTATATTAGACACAAATGCCAATATCATTCGCAATATAGAGAACAAATGCATTCACATGACATTAAGAAGAAAGAAAACTTATCAGAAATTATAAAAAAATCATATAGCAATAAAAGAAATTGTTTTATATCCTCCAACCCCCCCTTTAAAGAAAAAACTTGTACCCCTTCCATGCCGCACTAGATGAAAGTTATATGGATAAATCCTTTCATTTCTGAAACTTTCATCATTGGATAGCCAGAAAAGGAAAGCACATCATCTCTTGTGGAGTGTAGGGAATATTATTGTAATTGGGAAAAATATTAAATGTTCAAAATTTCCAATGAAACTTGCTTTCCATGTCCTCAGAACCAGATATAAAATACCCAATATTTATTAAGAGTTTTCCAAGATATGAACCTAGCAGGATAAACCCCCAGATCAACTGTGTTCATATAATTTATAGGTTTCCTATACCATCTAAAATTGTATTAATGATCAACGCATCAACAACAATAAAATTGACTTCGAAGTGTAAGATTGACAAAAGAAGGGAAGAAAGACTAAGAGAGATAAAGTCAAATGGGCATCCAATAGTTCAATCAGAAGATTTTCCATAATGTAGAAACATACTCCGACTGTGTCACCAATAGCATCTGTCAAATTGCTAAGATCAAGACTCAATGCTTTGCTTGGTGGTATCCATGGAAGACCACTATTCTGAAAATTTACACATGAAAGTTTCTGAGTGATAATGTTTCAGGCATACATAAGATTTGGATGTTATTTTCAAAGCATCCAAGGAAAAGATCAAAAGAAGAAAGAGAAGACCATCCATCCTCGGGGTCCTTCTGCACCGTCTTTTATTGCATATGCAGCTTTGAATCCATTTACAGTGACCAACTCGGCAACCAATTCAGAATTTCCGTTAAATCTGGCTTCACAAAAAGTTCAGCAACATTAGCTCCATATATTAGCCGTTATGATAACAAAGATCAAGTGAGATGTCACCCAGTCTGCTAGGCAATTGCAAATTACGTGAAAGAGAAAATGATATGATTGGTTGATCTTAAATTTAAAATATGACCAAGCCTATGGCAATTAGCTGCTTGAATTAATTAAGAAGTAAACATGATACAGACTGCAGATGTGTAACCAATCTCAACAATCTGGAAGATGAAAAATATATAGCACCCTCATATAGTCAATAATTCAAATCCGGAACCTGCATGATTGGACAACAGTACATGGCATTCACGTACGTTCACATCAGTCTTGGCTGCTTGTATTTCAATTAAATGGGACCCCGGGGGGTGGGGAGCATTATGTGTTAAGGATAGTTTGAAATATCCATAGCTTCTACCTGCTATTTTACTCCGTCATTAATGGAAAGAAATTGATCCAGGACACCACAATCTCTGCATGATTTGGTGATTTCAGCTCAAGCAGTAGATATGGTTGCCCATTCATCTCGATTTCTTGAAATAAAAAGTCAAACGATTTATGATATTCTCTGTCTATTAAGAATGTTAAATTTCACAATGAACAGTATGAACGCTGCATGTAGATTTTCTTTTCGGTAGCATACTAGTCAAATCTTTTTTCTTTTAAATTTATTTCTATTAGTTTTCCAAATGCAGTGGGGCAATAGATATGCTATGTGTTATATAGAAAAAATGAGGGAAAATTATATGAATGCGTTTTAAATTCTTACTTGTCTAAAATGAACAATGTAGTATTTTCTGGTTCTCTGAACTTCAAAGAAAGCTTTCTCAAGAACCCTGGCTTGTCTGCTCCTTTATAAGCAACAGAAACCGGCTTCTTTCTTAAACCCCGGATATCTGGGCTACCCGCTTGCCTAAATTCCACCGGTGATCTTATATCAAGCAACTGGGCATTGGCATCATCACCTAGCTTTGCATAAGCATTTTTGGCTGACTCAAAACCCCATGGCTTGGGCGGCTTTAGAACTTGAGATAAAATCAAGGGAACCACCAGAATGGTGGCACCACCCGCTATAACTGTAGGATTCTCTGTTACAAAACTTAATACACTATCAAGAACCCCACTTGGATCAAGTTCCGCTGCTGTAGAGTTAGTCACAGACTGTTGAAGTGCTTCCTCATACGATAAAGCTCTAGCAAGCCCAGTATTAAGAGCTGAAGACAGGAGGACAAGACCCCCTTGAAAACCCCTTGAGAAATATTCTTGTAAAGTTGATGGATAGTTGCATAAAGTAGCAGAACTTGAGAACTTGAGAGGAAAAGTAGTAGGGACTGATGATAATTTTCTGGGTTCTTTTTTCCTGTCACGAAGAATGGACAACGGAGTCAAGCATGGTGCATTGAGGGCCTCCATGGCATATTCTGTATCAAACAATTTCTGGGGCTTTCAATGGATTGACGGAACAGCTTGAACCACCATGAGAAGTGAAGGGTTTATGCAGATTTTGTTTCTTTCTAGGATGACTGGGTGGAGATGGAGCAAAGGATGACAAGCTTAGCTTTAGTGGGAATGTTTGGCTGATTAATGTCTTTTGAGTGGAGGGTGATGCTGACATGGCATGGGAGATCAGCTTTCTTCCAGTTGTGAAATGACACGTTTCAATTGTGGATCAAAGTTTGGTGGTGATGGAAGCTGTTGATCTGATGACGTTTTGTATTCCCAGATTGTGTGGCTAAGGAAGGAACTTAGGAAGTTTTTAGAAAAAGAAACAAAACCTACAACAGTACGCGGTACTAAATTCTGTATTACAGGAACAACGGCGCAGGTTGAGAAGGGTAATGCTATATAGATGGTGTAAATATTGTGTAATTATTTAAAAAAAATAAAATTTATGATTAAAAAAATTATTATTATTTTTTTATGTAAATTTTGTATTAATTTATTTTTTTTAAAAAGATTACACGATACTTATATAATCACGACTGTAAATATTATTTCTCAGTTGAGAAATATAACGTATAGCGGTGAAGTGTATGAATATTTATAATTTTTTTAAAAAAGAATAAGGTCAATTATAATTATTAAAAATTTCATTTTTTTATTTAAATTCCGTATGTACTTATTTTTTTTAAAAAAAATTGTGTGATACTTACTAACTCTATAACTTTAAATATTATTTCTCTTAAATAAATGTGTTATTTATGAATATTTGAATACTAAACAAGTTTGGCAATTTAGGTTCGCAAACAAGCCTAGAAAGATTTTATTCAATTTATTTTAGCTCGTTTTAAAACTTATATATACTATATAGAAAGCATTTATTTCAAATTTATATGTAAAATTATTGTACACCTGATATAAATTATTGTACAAATTGATTTACCTCAATCAAAATTACAAGTATTTCATTAAAGAGTCAACTTCAATGTCTGGTAATGATGGAGATTTTTACTTCCTTCATTTTCACTGACCTCAATCCATTCTTCCATTATTTTGTTACATCCTTCTTCTAGGCCACTTGAAATCATTCTTTGCTATTTGTTGATTTCCAAGATGATATGCTTAATCATGAGATGGTTTTCCAACAACAGAGATTGTAGCATCCGTCGATCCTCCTAATTTTTGCATTATTCATGTAAAGACAAGGCTTCCCTTCATCGAATAGATGTTCTCGAAGAGTGGGACGCTTCTCTCTAAAAACTCTCTCCCCCCTCTCTAAAAAACCCTAAATCTAAATCCTGTTTTGGGGGGCGGGGGAGCTGATCCCTTCTCTTCCTTCCCCCTCCCCTTTTCTCCTTTCTTTGTTCTGCTTTGTGTGTGTGTGTGTGTGTGTGTGTGTTTTTTTTTTTTTTTTTTTTTTTTTTTTTTTTTTTTTTTTCCGTTTTGTAGGTGAGTTTTCAAGCAAATAAGGGGGAGTGTTGACCAGGTTGTTTTCTAACCACTGTCCGCCAACATGCGGCCTGTCAGGATGTTGGCCAATCGCCGATCTTCAAGTCCACCGAACGCGGCGCCAATCGAAGTGGCGCTTAACCAGCATGCGTGCGATGAAATCTCGGACCCTCCAGAGCGTGGATGCCACGTGCCACCGGGGTGCCACCAGCCGATTCAAAACTTGACTTTTCTGGGACCCCAGACTCCGGGAAAGCATAGTCTAATCTAATCGTTGGCGCTCCTCCAGCTACTCTTGCACCACAACCTCTGTTTTTTATCTTCCGTCCCTCCGTTCCATTGGTGCTTTGGTGTTTTGCTATTAATTTGTATTTTCACGACCTCTGCTGCTATGGTTTTTGTTTTGTTTTGGTGTTTTGTGCGTTTCATGTGAAGTCCACTGTGAGGTGATGAGCTGGTGAGCGGCCTCAATCTGAGGCAAAGAGCTGAGAGCGGTGGTCGATGCTACGGCCAGCCTTCGCTGTGGAGGTTGCTATGGTCTGTACGCAAGCTGGGTGCTCGTGATGTTGATTGCCTGTGGAGGGTGTGCCGTCAGAGCTCATGCCGTGCTCGTGGTTGGGTTGTTTTTGTTAGTTTTTGTTTTGTGAGTTGTCTGTTTATTTAGTTTTAGTATAGGTATACGCTATTGGACTGTTTGTTCATAGTAATTGTCTCTGCATTCCGCCTCCCTGTAGGTTGGAGGGGTCATACAGTCTCTGGTCATACAGAGCGTTTACTCTCTTTTGAGAGTTGTAGAAGTTTAAGACAATGTCCGTCACTTTGTGTGCGGGGAAACTCTTGAGTAGTTGCATTAGTTGATTTATAGTCTGGTTCTCCTGATTTATAAGTTATAGTTGTAACTTCGTTTACTGAATGAATACAATGAAGTATATTTCCATAAAAAAAAAAAAAATTGTTCTCGAAACAACTCAACATTTTTCACAGAAACAAAGGGACAACATCACATTACCTTCAATTTTCTTCTCGAAATAGCACCTGATCCAAACCTTCTGGTGGCTCTCAACTTGTGCAACAGCAAACATGCCAACACGAGCAACACCAGCAAGGCTCCACATTAGATAATTGGCAAGTCAAACTATAAGTATTGGACTGTTTTCATCAGATGGACTACTTCTATCAAGATTTCCAAAACCCTATGGCCTTCATTGCTTGCTACAATGGTAGCACAATCCAACCAAGAATTTAATTGATAGTGAGGCAAATGAATACGTAACAAATCAACTTGAAAATCTCACTATTCAAAGAGCCTTACTAGGGTCATTAAATAGTTTTGATTGGTGATGGAGCTAATTCAACCTTCAAAACACTAGTTCCTCTACTAGTCTTTATACTTCTCATTCTAAGTTTCACCTTAAAAAGCATCTTGCATTGTCCCAAGGCTTTGACCAATCTTCTATCTATACAAAAGTTTTGTGCAAATGGTATTTGTTAATTTATACTAACCTTTATCCATTTTGGACAATTGAATCAAGAAAACACTTTTAAAAGACAAGGTTGAGAAGGGTTTATATCCGGTGAGGCCCTACAAACAAATGGAAATGTTCTGTGAGGCCCTAGAGTTTTGTGCACTTAGTGGTATTTATACTAAGGGGCCTAAGTTTACATGGACTAATAATAGAAGGGATAGAGGTTTTACTAGGGAGAAATTGGATAGAGCTATTGCAAACATGGAGTGGCACCAAAGTTTTTCAAATTCTCTATGCACTGTGTTACCTGCTGTAAGATCTGATCATAATCCCCTCTTTATAGTAGCTGTAAGAAAGGAAAGGAATTCGAGGAATAAGACTTTTTTGTTCGAAGATTATAAAGGACTCTCGGAAGAAAGGCTATGGTGTATTGGAGGAAGACTCGATATATGTGACAGAATGCAAGTGTAATTAGAGATAGAATAGAGAGAATATCACAATTGCAAGACTCGACAGATAATGATCAAGTGACTACTATAAAGCAACTAAAGAATAAAGTGGAGGCCTTATTAGAAGAAGAGGAGCTCAAGTGGAAGCAAAGGGCAAAGCAACAGTGATTAGCTCATGGAGACATAAATAATACTTTTTATCACATGCATGCTAGTCAAAGAAGGAAAGTAAACACAATCAAGCATACCATGGATTACCATGGAAAGCTTCACCACGATCAATCCAAAATAGGTGATATCTTTGTCAGCCCTTTTTTAATTCTTCAAGTTCTGTAGAGATTGATAGCTGCTTGGCCTATATGGATGCTAGAGTTACTAATGAAATGAATAACATGCTTTTATCCGGTTTCTCTGATTTAGAAGTTAAAGAAACTATCTTTCAAATGCCCCCCTTAAGTTCTCCTGGCCCTGATGGGTTCCCTGCTCAATTCTATCACACTCATTAGGAGGATGTTGATAACGAAGTAAGTAATGAATTTTCTGAAGGGTGGAGGTTCTCTAAGCAATATTAATAATACTTTCATCACTCTTATTCTAAAATTTAAGGAGCCTAACCAAGTCACAAAGTATAGGGCACCTATAAGCCTATGTAATGTACTTTACAAGATAGTGGCCAAAGTACTTGCCAATAGATTGAAACAAGTTTTGCCTATGACCATATCTCCAAATCAAAGTGCATTATACCAGGGTGGCTTATAAATGATAATATTCTTGTGGCCTATGGAAACTCTTCATTCATTGAACACTGATTTCCAAAATTTTGGGACTATAAGAAAAAAAATTAGAGAGATGTATTTCTAGGTATATTGAAATTTTAGAGAGCATATAGGGATTATAAATCTTTTTTTTTTTTTTTTTGTGGCGGTGGGGGCATTTTCTATATTTATAGAATTATAGATAAAAAATCTAGGTGTTGTTTAGAATTTTCAAAAACTTTTAGGGGGGCCGAGGCCCCTCCCAAGCACAATGTGGGTCCACCACTTTTAGGGTGCAAGTTTTTAGCCTCACCCCTCATTCCCCACACCCCCATCCTTCCTCATTATCTGAGTGAGCAATTTAGCACTACCACTAGATGATCTCATTGTCAAAATGCAGAAACTTGCAAAAAATCATATCTGACACAAAAAAATACATCAATCTTCCATAATCAACCTAAAGAAACTAGATTCAACCCATCAAATCTAAGATCAAATCTATTAACTATAAGAATTGAGATCCATGACCACAATGATAAGTCTCATGACCATCACATCTAGGACCCACGGTCACATCTATGGTCTTAGAGGCAATGGAAACAGGAGCAAGAGAGACAAGAAGAAAGAAACAAAAAGGATAAAAGAAAGAAGAAGAAAGGAGATAGAGGATATATAGGACAGGAAAATGAAGAAAGAATATAGGAGATGGAGGAACAAGAGAAAAAAAAGGAAGAAATAAGAGATGTTTTTTTCAAGCTTGTATATAACCCACATGGGAGAGGGTAACCAAGAAAGCTTGGCTGATCAATCCCACACTAGGTGATAAAGGACTTTTCACCCTGTGCTAGGCTAGCAAGAATTGTGCTAATCATACTAGGGCAAGAATGAAGAGCTGAAAAGGCTGGTAGTTTTGAAAAAGGAAGGCATGTAGCAAAGGACAAGCTACGGGCAAGGGCAAGATACAGGTAATCGGCGAGCTCGATTTCAACATGGGAGTTCCCTGAGATAATATAGAGATGCTCAAAGGTGGTAGGTGTCATACACCGAGGCTCATACTCCATAAGAGATGTCACGTCTAGAGTGAGCCTATAGAAAAAGGATTACGGACCTGCAACCATATCGTCTAATCTCATAGGTAATCTTATAGGTATAGTCCAACACCACGTGGGAGGCCCTTATTAAGGGAATGAATGCATGATTAGACCCAAGGCAAGCTATAAGAACGTGCGTTCCTTGTCCCATCAGTCACTCAAGTCTCTATAATTCTTCAAGTCCATAGGGTAAATGGATAGCTAACATCTAAGGTCTAATATTCAGGCATATCATAAGTCAAAAGGATGATTGACAATCCTGCCCTATGAAAGACATTGAACAAGGGATAAAATCTCACTTTTAAGATTGTAAAATGTTTGACCTTCCTTGGAGTCGGGGTCTTCCAGAAAGTGAGTGATTTCAAAGTGTGTGACAAAGGAATCGGTGCCAGTGTAATTGTGAAAGTAGAAATATTGTTCAGGTAGTTTAGCTCCTACAACCATACTGAAAATGTGGGGTAAATGTTTGTGAATATGTTGTAAGACTAGGCATTGCATGTTCCCCCATTTTCTACATGAAAGCTAATACATCCTTTTCATTATGTTCATGGAATATCTTTATGCTGTGATTTGAGATAATGAGTTCGAATGATGTGAAATTGTGACAATTGTGATTTTTTAGTGTGTGGAGTCTTACCATATGTCGATCATCATGGATGGGTTGAGGAGTCCTTGAGCCATTCCTAAGGCATGTTGCCACGAGTTTCATGTAGGTAGAGTGATTCTCCATGATGATCAAGGTGGATTGTCTCCATATTGGCCTCACCTGATAAACGGGTTGAGAGATTCCTTAGGTTCATTATATGTGGTGTCTTTGGGTATGTTGACCGGATTGAGTGATTCCCTGTGTTGGATGACTCAACCTAACACAAGCGAGCAACATGCAAGCTAATTCACGAAATCCAAATCACCCGACATAGGGAATTACTCAACCCTGTCAACACACACAAGGACACAACAAATGATCAACCTGGGAAATCTCTCTACCCGTATTATCAAATAAGACTAATACGAAGACGTTCTGTCTCAATCCTAACGAGAAATCACTCTACCTATATGAAACTTGTGGCACCGTGCCATAGAAATGGCGTTGGGACTCATCAACCCATTAAAGATTATGGACACATGGTAAGACTCAACACATGGAAATCACGTCATCATCAAATCACAACGTTTAAACTCATCATCTCAAAATCATAGCTAAAGGTAACCAATAAACATAATGAAGATAATATATTTTCATGTAAGAAAATTATAGAATATGCAGAACCTTGAACTTACAACATACTCATAAACATTTACCTTACATTCTAAGTATAGTCTTATGGGCTAACCTACATGAATAGTACTAAGATTATTATAGTGGCATCGATGTCGGTCCTTCTATCACATGCTAAAGTCACTTGCTCTCTTGACGACTCTGGAGGGAAGAAAAACACTTACGATCTTAAAAGTGAGATTATGCATTTTATCCAATACCTTTCATACTGTGGGACTACTAGCCTTAGATCTGATGTTTGTGTAGCTTCAAATTTTCTTGAATGAGGGACACTCGATGTTGTTCATTCATTTTCCCTTTGGCCCTACAAGATGGCAGAGACTAATGGGAATAAGGTGTGCACGTCCTACATTCTGCCTTCGATAAAATCTTGTAGTTCATCCCTTAGTAAGGGTCTTCCATGTGGCACTAGACCATACCTCTGAGATAAGATGATATGGCCTGTAGGTTCTTAATATTTTTTTTCTAGGGGCTTACTCTAGATGTGAAATCTCTTATGGAGTATGGGCCTTTATGTACGACACTTACCACCTCTGAGCACCTTTATGTTATCTTGGAGAGCTCTCACACTCGTATAAGTCTTTTCCATCATCGTTGCTCGCCATTGTACTGCGAGCCGTCTTTTTACAGAACTACTAGCTTCTTCAGCTCCTAGTTCTTGCCCTCGTACTATCTACACAATGTTTGCTTACCTAGCATAGGGTGAAAAGTCTTTTATTACCCGATGTTGGATTGTCTCAGCTAGTTTCTCTACAACATGTTGCTCACCTTACTCTCAGTTTAGCGACACGTTGTTCTCCCAATTGCCTATTCTTTGCTAGCTTTTTGTCCTTAGGAGGGGATCTCTTCCCTCGCTTTGGTGCAATCCTCACACTATTAAATAAAATTCTCAAGATTTCTCAAAAATATTTATAATTTCATTCCCAAATATCACTTAAATACAAAACACTTTTTAATTTCAAAATTTCAGCCTTTTCATCTAATCATTACCTAATCATTATCCCAACACAAAATTCAATAAAATTTTTATAAACTTCAAAACAAAACACAAAAGTTAATACAAATTTTTTAAACTTTAGAATAAAAATAATATTAAAAGATTATATTCAATGAATTTTTAACTTTATAATATTTTTATTCAACATTTTATCTCTCATTTCTCCAAACCATATAAAATATCTTAATTCAAATTATTTAACTACTATTAATAGAATTCTGAAATACTTCCAGTGTCCAAATAAGTCCTAAATCTCTTTGGATACGTCTTTGAATCTCTAGCCATGTTAATAATGAGCAGCTTATGATTAAATGGACCACATTGACTTGTAGGATTAGAACTTTCCTCTCCTTATTCGGTTTTTCCCAAGCTAGCTTTTCTCTGATGTTCTCTCTATCCGTTCTACTATTTGACCTTACGAATATATTCCCTCTAAAACCTAGGACAATTAAGTCATTCCTATACATGAATGAAAAGGTCTCCCAGTAGACAAAGAAGTAATGATTTTTTCTCATTTTTTTGTCAAAATTGACTTAGAATGGAATTAAAAATTCCCCCAAGATTAGCCACAACCTACTTAAAGAAGTTGCAATAAGATCTAGGTTATTCCAAAAAAGAGACTTTTGGTTCCATAAATTGAGGCCACAAACAAGAGTTAACATCACATGTCATTACTAGGGTCTGAAAACAAAAGCAAACTAATAATATCTATTCTCTATACATTAAGGGAGAGTTGCCACATTCTTGGCACCTGAATGAATGGAATCTTCCCCCAATGTTTTGCTTAAGTGGGACTAACTTGATGGCTTTATTGGTATTTCCGCGCCTAGAATAAATGAGGTTACCCTCACTTATTCCACTTCTACTTGCTAATTAAGGCTGAAAATCGAACTAAAACTGATCGATTGGTAATTTTTACTCCTAAAAACTGGCCAAAACCGACCGATATAGAGGGGTAAAACTGGTCGAACTTGTTTTGGCCGGTTTGGGCTGGTTTTTTTGAGCCATTTTTTGGCCTTTTTTTCTTGCCCAATTCAACATTGTTTTAGGCTTTTTTTTGTTTTTCTCAATTCATTATTTAAGATCTTTTTGAGTTTTTTTTAGTTGATTTCAAATTTAAATTTGTTGAATTTTTAAAAGACATTTTAATAGTCAATTTCATTTTAATTTTAATGTCATTTGTAATTTTCTACTATTACTAACTATATTACTTGCTTACTGCTTACTACATAATTAAAAAAAATTAAAAATAACTTCACTAGATGCTTAGTATTGCATATTACAAAAAAGGATAAGTTGTCTTAAGCATAGCAAAACGCAAGTAAAAAACATAACATAAATAAATGAAAACAAATTGTCTTAAACATAGCAACAATGAAAAAAAAATATATATAACATAGATAAATGACAACAAATTGGGAGTGATCTTCATGTTTATTGCTTCATTTTTCAATCTTCAGTAGTTGTCACATTTGATTGTGCGCCCAACTCTATATACAAACATTAATAAATATTAATAATAACAATAAAATATCAAATGTTTGTGAATTGGATTATGAAAAATAATAAAATTAAATTACAATGAAAACAAAGAAAACATTATCCAATTTTACTACGAAACTCTCCACATTATCTATAGCCTCTCGGATATCAATGGTTGTTGACAGATGCTTTAATCAATTTTGAATGCAATGAAGTGTATCAATGGTTCTTGGAGCAAACGAACTCCAAAAAGTATGAAACTCATCATGAACTTTATTCAGGTGGAAAGTAAGAAGCCCTAATTTGTTTCGTGGATCAAGCACAACTGCAATTAACATGAACAAGTTCATCCTACCTAATGACCCTCAATACTTATCATATTTTGTTCTTATATTTATGTTCATGCTCCTCAAACAAGTATTAGTACTCTTGCTCAACATAATTGACTCGTGGTCGAATGTGCTTCCAAGTGTAGAAGTGTCAAGTTGTATCAAGGATAAGTCCAGGATCGTATTCCACAGGGACAATGGGTTATCAAAGCGAATAAGAGGTTTGTGAGTAATAAATGAATCAAGTATGAGAGATGAAAATAAAATTCAAATGCAATGCCAAAAGATAATCGAAGTTGAAATTAGAGTTTCTAAAAAAAAACAAATTAACGAACACTTGGGTTGGGTATGAGACTCTCTTTATTTCGGATTCTAGATAATTTTCTCGATTAACAATCCAATCAAGGCATTGCTAATCGGAAGATAAAAAGTTAAGCTCAAGTTTTGCAATATTTTCTTAAGGGATTCTCTACTTTACTAGTCAAACACACATTAACAAACAACTGAGAGAAGCCTTGATAATTTTCAAGCTTTTGTTGTGCCTTACGTCAACAACAAAACAAGAGCAAGAGCTTCAATCTATTTTCAATTTAAATCCAATTAGTAACTTAGTGAAATCAACATTCAACCATAAAATATTGCATTAAACTAGAACCTAAAATAAATTAAATCTCATTCCATAACCCAAGTTTCTAAAATTAGCTACACATGATGTTTCTAGCTGTAAAAATAAATCTAAGTTGAGTCATGACAAAATCTAAGAAAATATCCGAATGAAATAAATCCTAGAGATGCTGCCACTGCCATCAGGAAAACAAACACTAAAATGAAAACTGAAATGTAAATTGCAGAAAATAAAATGAAGAACAACCCAGAAGAGAAATGAAGAAGCAGCTCAACAAACCAAAAAAATGTAAAAACTTTGTGCACTGAACAAATAAACTAAAGAGCTGAAAGAAAAAAATTAAAACTCTACTCTGCTGCCTCGATCTGGAACGAAAGTGAGGTAAGAAAATGACATGAAAAGAAAACTACCAAACAAAAAGAAAGGAAGAAAAACTAACAACTAATCTACTGCTGCTGCTGCTGCTAACGAAAAACAGAGAGCAAAATAGACTAAATACCAGCTGCCTCTCTAAACGAGAAGGAAAGAAATAAAATTCAAGATTGCCCTACTGCTATTCTAATGCTGAAACTGAAAAGAAAAGAGTAAGAAACAGCCAAAACCAGCCGCCTATGCTACTAAACGAAAAGTAAGAAAATAAATGCTCCACTACTCTACTCCAGGTCTGAACGAAAAGCAAGAAAAAAAACCTTCAAAACTAAGCTACTGCTGTAGCCGAATGAAAATGAAAGAAACAATAAAAACAAGCTTAAGCTACTGCTGTAGCCGAATGAAAATGAAAGAAACAATAAAAACAAGCTAAGCTACTGCACTGTCCTGAAAACAAAGCAAGAAAAATCCCCTAGAAACGCCCCTCTTCTACTCCTCTTCTACCCTTCTTCTACTCTGCAGCAAACAAGATGTAAAGAAAAGCCATCCGAAAAAGAAAGAAGAATGATTCTGCTGCTCCATGTGATATGCTCCTGTTCTGTCAAAGTTGAAGCTGCTTTTTTTTTTTTTTCTTTCTTCTGCTGACCTGCTGCACGTTCGAATGTTCCATGTGATCTCCTTTCTACATGTGTATTGCATGTGTGAGTTGGTTGCTGTCCTGCATGTGTGAGCTGGTCCCACGTTTTCTGCATGTGTGCATTTCGAATGAGTGCTATCCGAGTGGGTTTGTTGCTACATGTGTAAGTTCTGTTCTATAACGTGCAGGTTGTGTGTTGTCCATGTGAGTTTGGTCTGCATGTGTGCATGTGTGAGTCCGGCTGTGTCACTTTTCTGCATGTGTGATGTGCTCCTACATGTGTGAATCCGGTCTACATGTTTACTGCATGTGTGAATGGGTGTGAGTGCTATCTGAAGGCTGGTCTGCATGTGTGCATTTTTTTGCATGTGTGCATTTCGAATGAGTGCTGTCCGAAGGCTGGTCTGCTGCATGTGTAAGTTTTGTGCTCCAACCGTCCAAGGGTCTCCACGTGCTGCCTCATAGATGAGATTCCTACTTGACCATAATCAATTCTTTTATTTCTTTATAGGTCCCATTCTTTCTTTCCTTCCATAAATGCCCTATGATATATAAATGAAATGATATTATAGTTTAAGTATTTCAAGAGCAAATATGAGACTTTGATGTGCAAAATATTATCATCAATAAATTTTCCATTAAGTGTTAAAATTTTGATGCATAATTAAGTGTTCAACCATTCTTTGATGTAATAAATCACTCACTAAAACAACTTCATCACACCCCCCAACTAGCCCTTTGCTAGTCTCTAGCAATAAGAGTGAAAGAATTCATGCAAAGGTGAGATTACCAAATACAATTTCAGAAAATTCAAGAATCACATGCTATGAAATAGACTTGTTGAGTTTAAGAACACTGGAGATAGATTAATATGAATTTTGTATCAACTGAGAGATTTATACACCATTTAGTTAATCAACCAAGGGAATTACATGTAACAAAGTTTGCTTTCTTTCAAGTGCATGGAAATGGGGTTAGAATTCCAAGATCGACTGCCAAGAGACATTAACAGTTTCAATCACAACAACCAATCTGTGAAAACCACATGGTCTTACTCTAATTCAAAACCATTGTAGTGGCGGCTTTCACGCTATTACACTTTGAAAGGCGCCTACTTTTTTTTTTTGTAAGGACTCCGGTAGTAGGCAGCCTTTTCCATTATACAGATGTAATTTATGTTTTTAGATTTCCTACTGGGGGAATCGGACCTATGAATGTGCGCCTACCCACACTTTCACAAGTCAACCCTTACCACTAGTCTACCTAAAGGATTTTTTTTTTTTTGGGATCCCTGGCTTATCCCTTTTCTCATTTAATTCATTTCAGATTTCTTCCTAAGCCATTAGGATATGGTTCATTAGAGTCTCAAACAATTGAAGTATAAATCAACCAACAATGACTCAATGTAGTCTTTCTAGGCCTTCCGGGTATGTGTTGTGTGTGTTTTAGCAAAACTTTTAACATCTTTCCCTTGGTTTAACAACTAAATAAACTGGATAAGTCTCTCTTTTGACATATACTCATATTTGCACTACATTCCACATGTTCCATGACCTCAACAAATTTTTTTTTTTGAATCACTTTCCAGCGTGTAAACTTCAAAAATGAGGGATTTAATCTGCTTTCAACTCATTACTAACACTCCCCCAAACTGGACCAAAATATGTCTAAGGCATGCAAACAGAGAAATAAATTCTCTTCCACCCCCCAACTAGATTGTAGCATTGTCCTCAATGATGCAAGAGAAACGAAAGAATTTACACAAAGGGAGCAGTTAAGGGGTAAAACAACTAAAAGAAGAACCGAAAATTCAAAGAAAAACTGAAGGAAAGAGGAAAAGGAAGTACCTGGATAGCTTTGAAAAGAATGTAGCCAAAATAAAAAATAAAAACTGAAGAACAAAAGTAGACAATGAAAAGAAATGGATAGATCAAGAACCATCAATTAGGATCAAGTAAATGTAGAGTAGATTCCTCAGGTGCAAAGTTAGAAATAAAAGGCTTGAGCCTTTGACCATTAACCTTAAAAATGTTACCATTGAGAGGATTCATTATCTCTATAGCACCATGAGGAAAAACAGTTTGTACCACATAAGGCCCACTCCATCGAGACCTAAACTTACCAGGGAACAAGTGTAACCGAGAGTTGTACAATAACACTTTTTGATTAGGCTCAAAAGTCTTACGTTGGATGTGTTTGTCATGGAAGTTCTTCATTCTTTCTTTGGACAACTTAGAGATTTGTAGGCATCCTTCCTCAACTCAGACAACTGCAATTTTCTCACACAACCAGCTTTATCAATGTTAAAATTGCATTGCTTAATGGCCCAATACGCTTTATGTTCCAACTCTACAGGCAAATGGCAAGCCTTACCATACACTAGTCTATATGAAGACATGCCCAAAATGGTTTTAAAGGCTGTTCTATAAGCCCACAAGGCATCAGACAATCTCAAAGACCAATCCTTCTTGTTTGGGTTAACTGTTTTTTCAAGAATGTTTTTAATCTCCCTATTTGCTAGTTCAGCTTGTCCATTGGTTTGAAGATGATAGGGAGTAGAGATTTTGTGATGGATACCACACTTCTTCATTAAGGCCGAGAAATGCTTGTTACAAAAGTGGGTGCCATTATCACTGATTATGGCTTTAGGCATGCCAAACCTTGCAAAAATGTTTTCTTTTAAAAATTTTAAAACAGCTTGATGATCATTAGATTTGCAAGGGACTGCCTCAACCCACTTAGAAACATAGTCAACAACAAGCAAAATGTATAAATAGCCATAAGAAGAAGGAAATAGTCCCATAAAATCTATCCCCCAACAATAAAAAATTTCAATCACTATTATGGGTTGCATAGGCATCATATTTCTCCTATTGATTCCTCCTAATTTCTGACAAAATTTACAAGTTTTACAAAAACTAAAGGCATCCTTGAACATGGTTGGCCAATAAAATCCGTTTTGAAGAATTTTGGCCACTGTTTTGTGGGCTGAAAAATGCCCACCACAAGCTTCCGTATGGCAAAAATTTAAGACACCAGAAATTTCATCATTGGGCACACACTTCCTAATGATTTGATCTGAACAATACTTGAAAAGGTAAGGATCATCATAGAAGAACGATCTCACCTCATGCATGAATTTTCGTATATCTTGAGCGCTCCAATGAGGTGGTGTTTGTCCTGTCACCAAGAAATTTACTATATCAGCAAACCAAGACAAATTTTCAACTAACATAAGATGTTCATTAAGAAAAGAATCAAGAACAGGTGTCGGTTGTTCAGTTTCATCAACTGTGAGCCTAGACAAATGGTCGGCTACCACATTCTCTACTCCTTTCTTGTCCTTGATGATAATATTGAACTCCTGGAGTAAAAGTATCCATCTAATCAACCTTGGTTTTGCATCTTTCTTTGTCAATAAATACTTGAGAGCTGCATGGTCAGTAAAGATGACTATAGGAGAACCAAGAATATATGCACGAAACTTCTCTAAAGCAAATACCACAGCAAGTAATTCTTTTTCAGTAGTAGAATAATTTTTTTGAGCAAAATTCAAAGTTTTACTTGCATAGTAAATGACATAAGGAAGTTTGTTTCTACGCTGTCCAAGAACAGCTCCTATAGCAAAATCAATTGCATCACACATGATTTCAAAAGAAAGTGACCAATCAGGAGGTTGAAGAATAGGAGCAATGGTTAGCAAAGTTTTAAGTCAACAAAAAGCTTCTTGACACTCGGGTGTCCAATCAAATTTTACATCATTCATCAATAGCTTACATAGAGGCTTAGAAGTAGAGCTAAAGTCTTTGATAAATCTCCTATAAAAACCCGCATGCCCAAGAAAAGATCTAATGTCTTTTATTGACTTAGGTGTAGGAAGTTTAGAAATCAACTCAATTTTTTCTCTATCTACTTCAAGTCCTCTAGATGAAACAATATGTCCCAGAACAATGCCCTGTTGTACCATGAAATGGCACTTCTCCCAATTAAGTAGCAATTGCTTCTCTTCACACCTGGCCAAAACAGCTTGTAAATTGGTTAAACAACTCTCAAATGAATCACCAAATATAGAAAAATCATCCATAAACACTTCTAGAGTGTTCTCAATCATGTCACTAAAAATGCTAAGCATGCATCTTTGAAAAGTTGCTAGTGCATTGCATAAACCAAAAGGCATTCTCCTAAAAGCAAAAGTACCAAAAGGACAAGTAAAGGTGGTCTTTTCTTGATTCTCTGGTGCTATTTCCTAGTGGCGGCATTCAACTTCCTATAATCTATACACATGCGCCAACCAGTAGGAATTATGGTGGGAATCGATTCATTTTGCTCATTTTTAACAATGGTAAGCCCAGATTTTTTTGGAACTACATGGATAGGACTTACCCACTTGCTATCTGAGATGGGGTAAATGATACCCACATCAAGTAATTTCAACACCTCACCTTTAACCACTTCCTTCATTGTGGGATTCAACCTTCTTTGCATTTCCCTAGAAGGCTTTGCATCATCTTCTAAATAAATCCTATGGGTACAGTCCAATGGACTTATACCTTTTATATCAGCCATTGTCCACCCAATAGACTTTTTATGCTTCTTAAGGACCTCTAGCAATTTATCTTCTTGTTCACTAGTTAAGTGAGAAGAAATTACCACAGGGAAGGTGCTTTGTGGTCTTAAGAAAGCATACTTCAACTCCAATGGAAGAGGTTTGAAGTCCAAAGTTGGGGATTGCTCCTCCGAAGGCTTGAGGGTTGATGTCAATGGTGGAAGTTGAAATTTTGGCCTCCATGGTGGTGTAACTTGCTGACCTATTGAGGAACCAAGAGATGAGTTATTAACATTATCAAATATTTTTAAATCTTCTTCAAATTCCTCTAAAGAATCAATAAGTTGAAAGTAATGTGCAGAATTTTCATCAATGAAATTTTTCAGCAAATTCACTTCATGAACTTCTTCAACTTCTTGCGGTTGCCTGCAAAGATTAAAAATATTTAGCTCCAAGGTCATATTTCCAAAACTCAACTTTAAAACTCCACTTCTACAATTTATGAGTGCATTAGAAGTAGCCAAGAAGGGTCTTCCTAAGATAACATGTGCTTGGAAAGTAGAATGATTAGTCAATTGCATGTCGAGTACGACAAAGTCTACTGGATAGTAGAATTTGTCTACTTGAACCAAAACATCTTCCACAACACCCCTTGGAATCTTAATAGACCTATCAGCCAACTGCAATGTGATAGAAGTAGATTTCAACTCACCCAATCCAAGTTGAACATAAACATTATAAGGCAATAAGTTCACACTTGAACATAAGTCTAATAATGCTTGACCTATTTTTGAGCTCCTTATCATGCAAGCTATGGTAGGGGATCCTGGGTCCTTGTATTTGGAAGGAGTGTTGGTTTGGATAATAGCACTAACCTGCTCAGTAAGAAAAGCTTTCTTTTGCACATTCAATTTTCTTTTTACGGTACATAAATCCTTTAAAAATTTAGCATAGGGAGGAATCTGTTGAATAGCATCTAACAATGGTATATTAATCCTAACTTGCTTAAAAATTTCAAGAATTTCAGCGTGATGCTTATCTTTGTGCAAAGGGGCTAACCTTTGAGGAAAAGGTGCAAGTGTAGTGCGTGGGACACTTTCAGATTCCAAAAGATCAGGTGCCTCATTTTCAGAAGGAGGTTTAGAAGTGTTACCATTCTTTTCTACCTCTTGAGCTAGAATGCCAATCACCTTACCACTTCTCAAGGTTGTAATGGCCTTGACTTGCTTGACATTTGAATCTCCTGCCACACTTTGAAATTGGTGGTTTTGGCCTTGGGGATTAGGCTGAGATTGTGCAGGGAACTTCCCTTTCTCTTGAGCACTCATGGTTGTAGTCAACCTTGTGACTGACCCTCGAATCTCAGCAATGGCTTGTGAATTTTGACTATTGATAGCAGCTTGGTTTTGCATGAATTGCTGAAAATTGGTGGACAGCTGCTGGAAGTTGGTGGATAATTGCTGGAAATTGTCTTCAAGGTTCTTTTTCTGAGCTGGGACCATGTGGTTGGCATATTGAGATGGTCCTGGACCTCCTGGAGTAGTGTAGGGTACAATTTGTGAAGGACCAGCTATGTTGGGTGCAGGTAAAGCAGCTTTTTCACCTCTCCAACTGAAATTAGGGTGATTTCTTCATCCCGAATTGTAAGTGTTGGAATAAGGATCTGAAAAAGATTTAGCAACCATATTAACAGCATTAGATTGATCCAAGAGAACTTCTTTAAAGGCAGGAATGGTCGGACAATCATTAGTTGAATGCCCTTGGCCCTCACAAATATTACAGCTCAAGGTAATCTGAGGTACAACTTGTACTTCATTCACTTTCTTCATTTCTATAGTTTCTAATTTCTTAGAAATCATAGCCAACCTAGCATTCAAATCATCTACTTCTCTCAGATTATATTTCCCACCCTCTGAAATTGTCCTTGAACTTTCCGACCTATCATGAACATCAGATGTATCCCATGATTATGCATTTTCAGCTAGATAATCAAAATATTCAAAAGCTTCCTCAGGTTCTTTATTAAAAAAACACTCCATTACACATGGTCTCCACAAATTGTCTCATTTTTTGTTGCAACCCCTCATAAAAAAAACTAATGATCCTCCAATTCTCATATCCATGATGAGGACATGCATTTAAAAGGTCTTTGAATCGTTCCCAACAATGATAAAATATTTCCACATCCTTTTGGCCAAAATTCATGATCTGTCTTTTCAAGGCATTGGTTCTATGCATGGGAAAAAATTTCTTTAAAAATTCAGTTTGCATTTCTTGCCAAGTCCCAATGGATCTTGGTCTTAAGGAATTCAACCATGTCTTAGCCTTGTCTTTTAAGGAAAATGGAAATAGTTTCAATCTTTTGACCTCATCAGTGCATGTTCTATCCATGAATGTTGAACACACTTCTTCAAACTCTTTGATATGCAAATAGGGGTTTTCAGATTCCATACCATGCAAGTGTGGTAACAATGGAATCATCCCGGGTTTGAAATTAAAAGCATTTGCATTAATAGGTAAAATGATGCAAGAAGGTGTGCTAGTCCTAACAGGCTGAAGATATTCTCCAAGAGTCCTGTTTGGATTCTCCACTTCCATATCATGATGCTCATTTTCAGCCATGATGTTATCAGTGTCTGATGATGATTCAACAGAAGATGATGCAGAGCTAAAAGATGTCAATGATTCTGTCCTAAACAGTCGAGATGTATGGTCTCTAGTCCAACCAGTCATACAAACAAGAGCAGATAATCAAAGACCATGAAAAATAAACATGGAGAAGGGAAAAAGATTAGATGTCACCCAGGCTGTGAAAAAGTTCACAGCTCCACAACGTCCTCTCAGCAGTAGAGGAATGCTCTAATAAGCACCAGTTGTCCTCGGCAACGGTGCCAAAAACTTGACTCGTGGTCGAATGTGCTTCCAAGTGTAGAAGTGTCAAGTTGTATCAAGGATAAGTTCAGGATCGTATTCCACAAGGACAATGGGTTATCAAAGCGAATAAGAGATTTGTGAGTAACAAATGAATCAAGTATGAGAGATGAAAATAAAATTCAAATGCAATGCAAAAAGATAATCGAAGTTGACATTAGAGTTTCTAAAAAAAACAAATTAACGAACACTTAGGTTGGGTATGAGACCCTTTTTATTTCGGATTCTAGATAATTTTCTCGATTAACAATTCAATCAAGGCATTGCTAATCGGAAGATAAAAAGTTAAGTTTAAGTTTTGCAATATTTTCCTAAGGAATTCTCTACTTTACTAGTCAAACACACATTAACAAACAACTGAGAGAAGTCTTGATAATTTTCAAGCTTTTGTTGTGCCTTACGTCAACAACAAAACAAGAGCAAGAGCTTCAATCTATTTTCAATTTAAATCCAATTAGTAACTTAGTGAAATCAACATTCAACCATAAAATATTGCATTAAACTAGAACCTAAAATAAATTAAATCTCATTCCACAACCCAAGTTTCTAAAATTAGCTACATATGATGTTTCTAGCTGTAAAAATAAATCTAAATTGAGTCATGACAAAATCTGAGAAAATATCCGAATGAAATAAATCCTAGAGATGCTGCCACTGCCCGCAGGAAAACAAACACTAAAATGAAAACTGAAATGTAAATTGCAGAAAATAAAATGAAGAACAACCCAGAAGAGAAATGAAGACGCAGCTCAACAAACCAAAAAAATGTAAAAACTTTGCCCACCTAACAAATAAACTAAAGAGCTGAAAGAAAAAAATTAAAACTCTACTCTGCTGCCTCATCTGGAACGAAAGTGAGGTAAGAAAATGACATGAAAAGAAAACTACCAAACGAAAAGAAAGGAAGAAAAACTAACAACTAATCTAATGCTGTTGCTGCTGCTAACGAAAAACAGAGAGCAAAATAGACTAAATACCAGCTGCCTCTCTAAACGAGAAGGAAAGAAATAAAATTCAAGATTGCCCTACTGCTATTCTAATGCTGAAACTGAAAAGAAAAGAGTAAGAAACAGCCAAAACCAGCCGCCTATGCTACTAAACAAAAAGTAAGAAAATAAATGCTCCACTATCTACTCCAGTTCTGAACGAAAAGCAAGAAAAAAAACCTTCAAAACTAAGCTACTGCTGTAGCCGAATGAAAATGAAAGAAACAATAAAAACAAGCTTAAGCTACTGCTGTAGCCAAACGAAAATGAAAGAAACAATAAAAACAAGCTAAGCTACTGCACTGTCCTGAAAACAAAGCAAGAAAAATCCCCTAGAAACCCCCCTCTTCTACTCCTCTTCTACCCTTCTTCTACTCTGTAGCAAACAAGATGTAAAGAAAAGCCATCCGAAAAAGAAAGAAGAATGATTCTGCTGCTCCACGTGATATGCTCCTGTTCTGTCAAAGTTGAAGCTGCTTTTTTTTTTTCTCTTCTGCTGACCTGCTGCACGTCCGAATGTTCCATGTGATCTCCTTCTGCATGTGTATTGCATGTGTGAGTTGGTTGCTGTCCTGCATGTGTGAGCTAGTCCCACGTTTTCTGCATGTGTGCATTTCGAATGAGTGCTGTCCGAGTGGGTTTGTTGCTGCATGTGTAAGTTTTGTTCTGTAACGTGCAGGTTTTGTGCTGTCCATGTGAGTTTGGTCTGCATGTGTGCATGTGTGAGTCCAGCTGTGTCACTTTTCTGCATGTGTGATGTGCTCCTGCATGTGTGAATCCGGTCTGCATGTTTACTGCATGTGTGAATGGGTGTGAGTGCTGTCCGAAGGCTGGTCTGCTGCATGTGTAAGTTTTCTGCTCCAGCCGTCCAAGGGTCTCCACGTGCTGCCTCATAGATGAGATTCCTACTTGACCATAATCAATTCTTTTATTTTTTTATAGGTCCCATTCTTTCTTTCCTTCCATAAATGCCCTATGATATATAAATGAAATGATATTATAGTTTAAGTATTTCAAGAGCAAATATGAGACTTTGATGTGCAAAATATTATCATCAATAAATTTTCCATTAAGTGTTAAAATTTTGATGCATAATTAAGTGTTCAACCATTCTTTGATGTAATAAATCACTCACTAAAATAACTTAATTATGCATTTATAACACTTCATCAATAATCAACTCATTTTTGAGATCACAAATCTTGAGAAAACTAGTGTAGGCTATCACATATAAAGACCTAGAAAATCTTTTAGTGGCATCATAAAATATTTTTAAAAATTTAACAAACACTCACACTGTCTCTGACTCCCTAGATTTTAGAGTCCACATGTGCCCATCATCAAAGTAAAAGAGCAAATTATAATCCTCACCCTCCATCTACTTGAAAGCCTTCTAAAATTTCTCAGCCACCTCCAATATCATATAAGTTGAGTTCTATCGTGTCTGTACTTCAAGACATAACATTTTCCTTTTTTGCACATCTCTTAAACTTGTCTAATCTTGTTGGGGAGGATCGCACATATCTAACTGCATTTCTAACCATTGTGATGGCGTCACTACACTATTCAAAAACTCATTCACAATAAGATTTAATATATGAGCACAACATCTCATGTGCATATACTTACCCCCCAACACATTCCCTATAAAAAACTGTTTCAAATATGAACTTGCAGTATCATTTGAACTTGCATTATCAATAGTTACAGTAAATATTCTATCAATGCTCCAATCAGGCAAGCACGACTCAACATATCTCACAATAGTATCCCCTTGATGATTAGGAATTAAACAAAAATTAATGATTATTTTTTTTACAATTTTTCGATCCTTATTAATGAAGTATGTAGTTAGATACATATAATTCAAATTCTGTACCGATGTCCACGTACCATATATTAGTTGTCAACAAAATCCCTATACCACCATCTTTAAACACTTTTTTAAGTTTCTCATTTTCTAATTCATACAATTTCTTGCAACTGTAACACGACATGACACTTTAAACTGAAGTTAAAGAGACCAACACACTTTTCTAAATCCATGTCATTCAACAACTCTAAAATGATATCTCATCGATAATTACTATCTTTGTAATCGCCAACCTCACAACATCTTCACTATATTTGTGGGTTACAAGACTCCTTAATGTACAACCATCACTCTCTCCAACCCCCTCCTCAGGTGTTGCCTCACTTGTCAATATTTTTTGGTCCCTATCCGAAAACCCATGTTTATGAGGATTTTTAGGACATGAAGGCAAATGGTTTTGCATGGTGGAAGTTTCGTTCCTCTTTAAATGGCAAGCATACATCTTGTCACAATAATTACACTTAGCCTTAGGATCATCTATGAGACAACCCTCGACCTTTGTGAAATGATTCCAAACAATTGACAGATTATTTTCTTTCCATTTCTTAGGAACTAGACAACTAATACTATTAGAGGCACTTTGGGATTTTGGTGTTTGCGTATCTCCCAAATTAATAGTTTGTTCATTCTAATCAAGATCAATTGGACTTGATGAAGAATCCATCTTAACATGTGAAAAATTAAATACATAATTAATTACAAAATACAAAAAATTAAAACAAATAAAGAACAAAGTCAAACATCAACACAATTACATAGCAGTTAGTTTGCAACATGGCAAACATCAGAATTCTAAGACTCTAATCTAGATTTTACTTCGCTCATCAACCTCACAATTTATTTCAAAATAATTTTACAATACAATTATTAAATCAGCACCCAATATTAATAATTTGATCTATTAGTAAGTTAGTAACACAAATAGTGAGAATTAGATCTGTGTCAGATTACTATTCATAGTGCAAAAATTAGATAAAAAATTTGTCAATCCCTGTACATGAACAATGAACTCATTAGATTCTTAGAAATAGACAACAAATAATATGAAAAATAATTTAATATAATAAATACATCATGTTAAATAATAAAAATGTCGAGAAAAAACTACACCTCAAAAAATGGGAGAGGAGACAGTGGTGACGGTGACGGCGTCACGTGGTGGGCACTTGGAGTGGGGGCTATGTGACGCCAAGATGATGTAGTGGGCAAAGCCGAGACGATTGGGATGGACTACGGTTGCCACTTGGAGTGGGGTTTCACTATCTCACTGCGTGATGATGCACTATGCTCAGCTAGAACTAGAATTGTGCTCAATGATGTAGATGCACAACACCATGACAAATCATTGATGCACTATGGATCGTGGTAGTGGAGCACTGGAGGCGTTGATGTGGAAGTTTGGAAGAGAAGAAAGGGGAGGGACCTAGGGGTTATTAAACCCTAGGTTGAAATGGTACCGGAACCATTTGTATATATATATATATTTTCAAACAGATCTCTCTAAATGACACCATTTCACTCACTTAAGTGAAATGACATCATTTTATATATGTATAATTTAAAAAAATATATAAGTTATATCATCAGTTGGTTCAGTGTTCCGGTTCAACTTCAAATTCGGACTGAACTGGCCAACATCAGTTTTGATATAATGCCGTCGACTGACCAGTTCTCCATTGGTCTTGCTAGTTCCGTACTCTGACAGCCGGTTGGAGTCAGTTACGGTCGGTTTCTGTGGTTTGTGTACACCTCTATTGCTAATAGCTGTCATTTCTAGTCATTTTGTTGGTATTCCCATTTTGTCCCTTTGATTGCATCTGGCCCCTTCTCACCCAAGCAGAAACCCCCTCTCTATCATGTTTAGATCCTTTGAAACCGATTTCCCCTTTATTGCAATATTTCACCAAAACCAAATTTCCCTCTATGGCTTTTGCAAGATTTCACCAAAATTTTCCCTTCTAATCAATAGAACTCACCCATTGACTCCTCGATCCTATTGTTTATCCATCGGGTGTTCAAATCGGATCAGTTTTGCATGCTTTTAGCTCACCTACAATCGAACAATTCTTCAAAGGGACTAGTTGACGGATGTCCATTTCCATAGGCCTTCTTACCATGTTTGGCTTCCTTGATTTGGTCGAATAGAGGTGCCTCACATCTTTGTCAGATTGAAGGGATAGCTTCACATCCCCGAACACTACATCGCTACTGCATCTGTAGGTCAGCCCAAGTGATGGCGCTTCTTCTGGTCATATATTTATAACTAACGTGTTCTTTGGCTTGAGTAGGAGTGTTGTAAAATCTCTCTCACAGTGCTGTGATATTCCAAGGTGTAGTGTTGATTTACATTTCTGTGGGTTGTGGGGATCACAGTTCTGCTTTTGTTTTTGGGTGTGTTTCATTTGAACTTTATTTTTTGTTTGTGATTTTAGCTTAGGAGATTCATGGTGGTTGGATCCTATTCCAATCCTATCCTACTCTTTGTGTTTCAAGCTTTTGTGTTGCTTTTTTAGATAGCCCTAAACCCAACTTTTCTATTAGCCTTAGGTTTGCTTATTGGTTGAGTTTCATCGTGCAATAGGTGGTAAGGGCTAACTTCTTTTGTTGCTTGGGTGTCAAATTCTTTCATTTTTTAACAAATACAGCTCTACTTTTGGGGAGAGCTTGTGTGCAACTATCTATACTATTTTGTTAAACAAAACTATTTTTAAAAAAATTTTGGGGTAAATGTCTGAACCATTTTTAACATTGTCTTCATTTGGAGATAATGCAAAGAAAGCTCTAGATTGCATAGCCACAAAAATTATGACCAAGGCAACTTAGGTATGTGTGGAGTATATCAAATTTACTTGTTTGTCTATAATAAAACAAGAGTTCTCACCCACAAGTGAGCATCGGGGAAAGCAAAATGCTCGCTTCTCGTGAAAGGCAAAGTGCTTGCCCTTAAGGTGAGCATCCTAAGAGCAAGAGTGCTCACTCTAGGTGAGCATTGTGGAATACAGTGTGAAAGGTAGAAGCGCTCGCCCCTAGGTGAGCACCACTGAAAGGTAAAGTGCTGGCCAACTCGTGGAGAGCGTGATGCTCGCTCCCCAACGAGCACTATAGAGAGCAAAGTGCTCCCCTTTTTGGCAACAGAATGAGTGTTGATTTTCATGAAAATGCATATGTTTATCTATCGTGAGAGAAAGAGAGCATAACAGGTAGTAATAGTATTGATTTTCACATAATAAAGGATTTGGCGGTCCTTTAAGATCTCAATCCCTCTCTAACTTCCTCTTTGTTTGGCGTAGAATTGATATACCAAGAAAGATGGTGCTGAAATGTTTATTGTGAGTTAACTTCCTATGTTTAACTTTGTTTTATTTTTCTCAACTATTTTTATTTAAAAAGAAAAAAAATCAATTTATCCACTAAAAGACAAGGTGCTCATGATAGGTGTAAAACTACAAGTGCACAGTATTATAGTTTTATAGTAAGGTGATGAAAAGAGTATTGTTCTCAGGAATTGGTAACTTATTTTTGACAAGTATCAAAATTCTACTAATCTCGACTTTATTTAAAAAAAGTCACTAAGATTGTTTGTAATTGTAATTTGAAATAAAATCAATTCAAAGAAACTATTTAAAGGAAAACAAAGCTATTGTTCGAAGATCAAATTAATGAGAAAGAAAACTTCTAAGAAATTGATTTCACCTAATCCTTCATTATGCTTTACTCATCCAACTAATTGGATTTAATTCTCTACGTTTGTTATCAAATCTCCAAACTTACCCAAAAGCCTCTTTCGATAGCCAATTGGAAATATTCTTGTTCATCATTTTACACAAGAGTATGCAAATTAATAAAGCAAGAAAATATTAAGACTAACGATTTTAAGACTACATAGATTCATATAAGTTTTTTTATCTCTATATTTACCTATGTTGAAATAACCAAGTTCTATCCTATAATTTCCTCTTTCGATAGCAAATCATAAGATCAAAATCAACTAATTAGCATAGAAAAGCAAGCAAACTAGATTACAACCTTTTCCTAGAATAAAGAAAATTTAATTTATGCTAAAAATTAAATTCAACATAAACAAATTCATCATATTTTTTTAGAAGAATGGAGGAAAATGAACACTAAAAAATACTCATCACAGTCCATAGTTTTCTCCACTTTTTTCTCCAAATCTCTCTCTAGATGGTGTCCCTGTTTTCGTTCATCCCTTTCTACGTCAATAGAAATTAGAACCCAGCATTCCAAGAAAAATAAATAAATTTCCATCTTGAAAATACCAAGTACTCTTGGTTCTACACTTTAACACTTAACACAAGCTATTAGCACCGATTAGTAACCAATATATATTAATTACTTTAACACACTATTTGGTTACGAAAGAAAACCCTTTGAAGAACTCATCAAAGGTAAAATCCTACGGGGCAACCAAACTTAGGAAAATCAATTTATTAGTTGAGAGTATTACAAGTAAAATGTTTACAAAACCTTTGTAACTAGACACGTTTACTCAAGACATGCGACTCGCTTGTCTTCTACCGCAGTAGGTAGTCAGAACCTCTGACACTCTCCAATTATTGCCTTTTCTACTGGAACCTCCAGTGGTTTAATCTTGAACGTGAAAACTCCCCCTTGGAGTGTGTTCTCACTTAATTCTACAAACTAAGCTTCTTGGAAAATCCTTCACTCAGGTATTTTCCCTTGCATGATCTCTTGAATTGAAGTTTTGTTTAGATCTTTAAGCTATCAATAAATGTAAATGTTGTTGTTCAAGTATCTTTTTCAACCCTCAGCCGACTCCTCTATATATATGCAATGCTATAATTGATCTGGAGAAAGACTCAGCTAACAGATTTATTCAGTATCCCAGTCAGATACGTTTCTAACAACTTGCGAACATCTTGGACTGGCTTACTTCTTCTGGATTGCATCAAGTTCAGATTAGCTTTCGTTTCTTCAATAAGACTTGTGTCTTTGTCTCTTCAACTGATGCTTCGACTCAAAACACACATAGGAATCTTGTTGACTCTTATCTTATAATACAAACAAGATTTGATAAGAGTTACAATTCAAATACTTATCCTTATTGGATCACTGTAGCCCTAGAATCCAATTAAGATGACATTTATTCTTAACAGCATGCGCATCTAATCCTAGACAAATATAAATTACATTTACAACTCTCTCTCTCTCTCTCTCTCTCTCTCTCTCTCTCTATGTTTTATTTTTTTTATTTTTTATTTTGTTTTACGTGCTTCCAAGAATCTAGCCAAAATGCAATTAATTCTCCCACCAGTTTCGTGCGTCTTGCGTCTTCATTCGAGAGGGAATTTTATTTTGGATTTCACTAATGCGTCTTTCTCCCAAATCAAACCAAAGGCCCCGCATTCCTTCTTCCATCAATTAAAAATAATGGCCAGTATTGCATGCCAAGTCAAAAATTAAAGCTACTCATCTCTCTTGCATCCCGCATGAAATCCTTTCGGCCAAGTCAAACCTAGCTACTCCTTGTTACATGTTGCGTCTTCATGCTTCCTTCACCGTGCGTCTCGCATCCCGGCTTCTAAAGCCAAAATGAAATCTACCCCCTCGTGTATATCCAAATCCTCTCTAGCCGTTCAAGCCAAAATAACCCCAGCGTTGCATGTCTTTTGCCAAGTCAAACCAAAGGTCTTCCAAAGATAAAATCATTCAAATATTCATTTTCTTCATATCTGAAATAAAATTAAATTATAACAATGAAGTCTAAAATCAATAAAAATAAATAAAACTAGATTATAGTTTAAAGTTAAGAGGTGATCAAATATACTAAATTATACAAGTCACCAAACACCTCCAAACTTAAAACTTTGTTTTCCTCAAACAAAAATAAAATAAAAGACCACTACAAATGATATCAACTAGAACCTATAGAAAATTATTATTACTCACCAAGCCATGATTTGAATTTAGATTTCAACACTAATATCTTACTCTTTTAACATCAAAGATAGCAGGAAAATCAATAAAAAATTTAGCAATTTGTCAAGTAAGAGTTAAGAGATTACTTTTTTTTTTTTTTTAGGAAAACATCAATACTATATTGATACCAAAGAACAAAGGAGGAAAACAGATTACAAAACTGGGCTGACGCCCAATTCAACCACATCCTTAGCTAGCTCAAGGGATTCCTTGGCTAGACAGTGAGCAACATAGTTGCCACTTCTTCTTATAAAACTCACCATACACTTGTTAAAATTAGACCACCAAACTCTAATGTCCTATAAGACCAAACCCACACTATCCCATTGCTCGGTATGTTTCTGAAGGCTTTGAACTACAATATGAAAGTCACCTTCCATGATAATAGATTGCCACCCCCTTTCCTTAGCCATTTCAACTACATGAAGTGCACCAAGAGCTTTAGCTAACAGGGGATCCATTACACCAACTGTTGACAGCTTCTTAGTTGCAAAAATAGAGCCCTCATGATTCTGAGCCACCAAGCCAAATCTAGTTCTGTTGTTAGCAACACTCAAAGCTGCATCCCAATTTATTTTGATAGTGTCCACAGGAGGAGGAATCCAAACCGACAGTTGGTCTTGAACCTACTGGGTCCTGTTCTTTGAACCAAGTTGTGCAGCCTTAAAGTTTTCCAAGGAGTTGACTGCTTGCCTTGCAACCTGGGTGGGATGTGTAAAGGAATTCTCAAAGAGCAGATTGTTCATTCTCTACCATATTTCTTTACTTGTCATAGAGAATAAAGCTAACAAGTCATGGCTGGAACTAGCATTAAAATGCTCCACCAAGTCTTTAAAGCCTATTGCACTATTAGAGCTTTTTTGAAAAACTTTAGGACCTTGGTTCCACACATCCATAGCTGATGGACAGCTCCATAAGGCATGGGTGGTTGAATCTTCCTCCCTGCCACATATAGGACAGAGAGAGGAATCCACAATTTTCTTCTTATACAAATTCAACCTAGTGGGGAGTGACTTAAGGCAAGCTCTCCACATGAAAACTTTAGTGGCATTTGGAATCTGAAGTTTCCAACAGCAAGTCCAATTCTTAGGCCATAGTGCCTGATGTGAGGACTGACCCTTCTGCAAATCCACCAGCTCCTTCTGTTTATGATAAGCACTTCTCACTGAAAACTGACCATCCTTTGTATCTAACCATATCAGTTTGTCCCTGGCTCCAATAACACTTATAGGAATTTGAAAGACAGTTTCAGCTACCTCTACACCAAGAATAGATAAAACCAACTCTCAATTCCATTATTTAGTCTCCACATTAATCAATTCAGCAACTCGAGCTTCTACATTCAAAACCTGGACAGGAGATTGGACCATAAAGCTTGAGGGTAGAGGCAACCACCTGCAATTCCATATTTTTGTATCCTGACCATTACCTATCCTCCATATTGAACCTTTTTCTAGAAGGCCTCTTGCTGCACAAAGGCTCCTCCATATAAAGGAAGGTCTTGCTCCCACTTTGGCATGAAAGAAATCAAACTTAGGAAAATACTTTATTTTAAAGACCCTGGAAGCCAGAGAATCAGGGCATTGGATGAGTCTCCATCCTTGCTTTGCTAACAATGCCATGTTGAAGCTTTCAAATTCTCTGAATCCCAAACCTCCCGCCCCTTTTGCTTTTCGCATTTGTTTCCAAGAAATCCAATGCACCTTCTTTTCTTGGTTCATATGGCCTCACCAGAATTGGTGCATTACTCAGTTAAATTCATTAAGCAAAGACTTGGACAATCTGAAGACTCCCATATAGTAGGTTGGCAAGGCTTGGATGACAGCTTTCAATAAAATTTCCTTCCCAGCTTGTGATAAGAATTTAGTTTTCCAGTTACTGATGCTACATCTCATCCTGTCCAAGATACCCTTAAATGCAGCACGTCTTGTTTTTTCCTATGAGGGCATTTTTTCCTATGAGGGCAGGAAGACCAAGATACTTCTCATAGCAGGCAGTGGATTGAGTGCTAGCCAAGCTCAGGAAATAATCTTTAGTAGCTTTCCTGGTAGTGGCACTAAAGAAGATAGAAGTCTTGGCTTTGTTGAGTTGCTGCCCAAATGCCTTTTTATAGATGCCAAGAATCCTATTAAGAGCTGCACACTCCCTAGCATTAGCCCTGGAAAGAGCAAACTATCATATGCAAAAAAGAGATGGTTAATGCTTAGTTTGTGTGATGACCTGCTTTTGCGTGTATTTTCACTAAAGGGTTATTTTTAATTTAATTAATATGTTGATTTATTTATTTTAAATTAATGTATTTTAATTGGTTTTTAATTTATTTGATGTTGTGTTTAATTTATTTAGTCGTTTTATGGTTTTTAAAATCGTTTTCGGTGGATCTGTTTTGGTTTCCGAAGTGAGGACTAGACCTCATTTCTTTTCCCTTATCTTTTCTTTCCTTTTCTCTTTTTCTCTTTTTCTTTTTCCTTTTTCTTTCTTTTTCCTTCTTTTTCTTCCTTTTCTTCTTCTTTCTTCTTCCTCCTCTCCCGCGTACGCACAGCAGCCCCTTTTCTCTCTTTCTGTCGCCGCCTGTTTGTCAACCCGGTGCGCCGCCGTCCGACCCCCGTGTAGTGCACCACCCCCACCATTCTCTTCCCCTCCCACCAGAGATCATCCCCACCAATTTTCAGAGCCATCGGACCAGCCGTTAGCCACCACGAGCCCCTGGAAGTCACGACACCTGCTCTATTTTTCCCCTGTCGCCGGTTGCTTTCGCAGCCCAGAACCACCACTCGCCGGTGGCGTGGCCTACACCACCCACCCAGTTTTCTTCCCCTCTCACCGGTGAACATCCCCACCAAGTTTCACCTCCATCCGAGTCATCGTTAGCCACCACGAGCTCCTCTAAGCCACACGATTTTTCACTGATTCCAGTGTCGTCGCACCACCTCCGGCCACCATCTCTTCACAGTTTCTTCCCCCACCTCTTGCCGACCTAAACCACCCATTTCCAGCCTCGATCCATTGCCGGAGCAGCTCCCAGGAGCTCAACTCCGATTTGAGCTTTTTCCGCTTCCTCCGCCGTTTCCACCACCACTCACGGCCAAAACTCATTTCCTTTAACTTCATAAATATTTCAAGACCATTCCCTATCAATTTTAGGTCTTAGTTTGTCCCAGTTTGAAATTGGGTAATTTATTACCCATGGCAACAGTGTAAATTACATTGTTACGTTGCTTTTCTTCCGCCGTTTGCAACGCCGCGAGTTTTCAAAAAATACCATATAGCATTGTAAGTATTTTACAAACTCTACTTTTAGATTTAAATATATTTTGCTCTTACAATATTTATTTGACTGTTCGTTGGTTGATTCCGGACTGAGTCCGAGGAGTTCGAGGGTCGGATGGATTGAGGACGGAGTTGTTTGGTTGATATTGTTATTTGTTTAAAATATTTGTGCCTTGATGTTTGCTTTGTATAGTGCATGCATGTTCATGTTTAAAAAGGGAAAACCAGGTTTTTCGTGTAGTTGCATGCATGTACATGTGTTTAAAAAATGAAAGCTATGCTGGTAAGCGAGAAATGATTTATGGTATATGTGAACGGTTAGACTGACTGGTTTGAGTCAAAGGCTTGTGTAGGGACGGTGTGGAGTAGGGATGGTAGTAGAGTCTCGCCTGTGATTCCCGCCTACGGTGCTCGTGTAGGGATGATGGTGAGCAGGGATGGTGGTAGAGTCCCGCCTACAGTGCTCTGACGGTCTGGTTTTTGGGCCATTATTGGGGATAATGGTGAGGTTATGTTTAAAGGATATGTTTTGGACCAAATGAGACTTTTGGCATGAGTTGGCGAGGAATACATTTTTTGGGCCAAATGGGATTTTGGCATGCGTGGAAAAAATGTGATTTTATGGGATGTGAGCATTTGCATTCTTTCATGCATATTGTGAAGTTTATTATGTTTTTATCTAGTGGTGTTTGGATTTTACTTACCTGTGGCACAATTTTTGGTACCGTAGATTTTGGTGCAGGGATCGAAGAGGAGGAGGAGGCTGAGCCCGAGGATGCGGCTCTGCCGGAGGTCTGAGTTGAAGTTAATATCTTGTTGTTGCTTTGAATAATATTTGTATCTTGTAATATTTTAATATATAAGTTTTGAACAGGTTTGTATTAAATAAGAAAAATTCTGGTACTTAGTTATGACTTTCGTTATCCGCTGCGTGTTTCTTCGTGCACATTTGTTGCTTATACACACACTTGGCACTCGTCGATAGGGTGGTGACCCGTGATGTCATCACTCGGATATCTCGATTTTTCCGTGTCCGTGCATGGGGATTTGGGGCGTCACAGTTTGCCTCGAGAGATAGGGATGAATATTCTTGACATCTTCAACATGAAATAGAAAGCTACTTAGCACTTCAGAGACAAGAATAAAAAGGTATGGAGAGAGGGGATCCCCTTGTCGAATGCACCTAGAGGGACCATAACTTGCTTTAGGAACTCCACTGATAAGGATTGAATATGACACTGAGGATATACACTTCATAATCAGAGACATCCACCTTTGGTGGAACCCTATCTTCTCCATGGCTTGCTTCAAAAAAGCTCATTCTACCCTATCGTATGCCTTACTCATATCCAACTTGACAGCCATGAAACCTTGTTGCCCTTTCCCTTTTGTTTTCATTGAATGCAAAGTCTCGAAGGCTACCATTACATTGTCTAGGATCATTCTGCAAGGCACAAAGGCACTTTATGTAGGTGAGATGATTTGGGGAAGGATGGTCTTAAGCCTGTTGGATAGCACTTTTGATACAATCTTATATAGCACGTTACATAGAGATATGGGCCTAAAATCTATCACAGTTTGGGGGTTTTTCAGTTTAGGGATTAAAACCACAAAGGTGTCATTGATTGGCTCTAATTCCCCTCTATGATTTAGAACCTCTAAAATAGCCTTAGTGACATCACCACCTACCACATCCCAATGAGATTGATAGAAGATGGTTGAAAAACCATCTGGGCTAGAAGAGCCCATAGGGTTCATCTGAAATAATGCCTGCTTGACCTCCTTAGAAGTAAAAGGGCTCATAAGGTCTCTGTTCATTTCCTTTGTTACTCTAGGTTGAAGGTGACTTAAGCAACCATCAATACTAGTAGGATTTGAAGACGAGAAAAGGGTTTGATAGTGCTGATAGAAAGCCTTAGCAATTCCTTCCATTTCATTGATAATACTCCCATCCCCAAGTGCTAGTTTAGTAATCTCATTATTAAGTTTTCTTTGATTAGCACACCTGTGGAAAAACTTGGAATTCCTGTCTCCATCTCTCAACCAATTCTGCTTAGCTCTTTGCTGCCATATGAGACTTTCCTCTACTAGTAAACTGTCAATATCCTTTTGAAGGTTCTTGATTTCCGTAGTGTTTGAGCCAAGGTTTGAGTTCTATAGGGAAGATAGCTGGTTCATCTTAGACTGAGTGTCCCTTCTAAGTTTATGGAAAGAGAATTGGCTCCACTGCATGAGAGAGCCCCTGCACTTGTCTAGGTTCCTCTGAACTGAACTCAAAGAGAACCTCTGTTGAGAAGGCTTAGTTACTCAATTGGATTGGATGAGATTCCTACACTCCTCATGTAGGTTCCAGCTAGCTTCAAATTTGAAAGGCTTTTTCCTCCCCCTCTCCTCATGAACCAGACCCCTCCCCCCACTGTGCAAGGAAATCAGAATAGGTTTGTGGTTTGAGGTTTAGGCTGCAAGGGCTTGAATTCTGCACTGAAAAAACAACTCAGTCCCTAAAAGGTTACCAAAAACACAATCAAGTCTTTCCTTGGTGAACTGACTTCCCTCACGGTTGTTACTTCATGTAAATTTAGGCCCAACAAAGCCTATGTCACTTAATCCACAGCAATCCACAGCCTGTCTGAACTGTTCCATCTGGTGATAAGGTCTACAGGCAGCCCCATACTTCTCATTATGATGTAATACTTCATTGAAGTCTCCAAAACAAAACCATGCCTGTTCATTCTTAGGTTGCATCAGCCTCAATAGCTTCCAACTTTCTGGTCTATTAGCAGTAATTGGAGATCTATAAAAACCAGAAAACATCACCTCTTTTCCTGAGGCTTCATGTTTCAAAAACATGGAAATATGGTGCTGTGAAAAGGATTCAAGGTTGAACTCAGAGTTACCATTCCATAGGAAAGCAAGGCCACCACTTAAACCTTTACTATCCACTACAAAGCTGGAGTCAAAGCCCAACTTATTCCTCACTTCCTCCACCCTTCTCCTACCACATTTTGTTTCCATCAAGAAAACAAACTTGGGCCACTTAGTCTTCATTAGTAGGTGAAGCTCTCTAACTGTACAGGGGTTCCCAAGCCCCCTCCATTTCCAACTGAGGCCTATCATTGTTGTTGGTGGGGCTGCTGTCCACCAACTTTGGTTTAATGCCACATGTAACAAGACCAATGATAGATCTTTTTTTTTTTTTTTTTTTTTTTTTTTTTTTTTTTTTTTTTTCTATCGAGTGCCACACCATCACCTTGGTTTGCTGGGCCTCTTTTCCTTATATTTCTAGTTACCATGCCCAACCTACTGGGCTCAATTTGATTTACCTCCCTGGCCCTTCTTTTCTAGGTGGCCTCATCAGCACTTGTTTTGGCCAACTCAGAGCCAGCACACACTTGCTGTTCTTGGGGGGGAGGCTGTAAATGAGGGGTGGTATGTTTGGGAGTACTTATCGAAACCGAGATGCCAGGTTCACATTCCTTCAGAGGTTGGTCAACTTTCTTTGGAGCCTCCTCAGGTATAAGAACATGAGTATCTGTTTGCATCTTATAGCCTGAAAAGACTCCCTCTAAAGGTGCTGTAGGGTCCTCCCCCTTTTGGAAACTTTTGAGTTTAGAGCAGTTAGATTGTGCTTTTGGCTTCATAGGCTCTGCATCTGCCTTATTTGGGAAGCACGTGAATTGCTCCTGATCAGGCTTCTTTCCAGGGTTAGGTTCCTCATGCCAGGTCCCTCCAGGGACCTCCGCCTGCTGCTTTTGTTGGTGGTGAATGTCCCCCGTAGCTCCACTGTACTTCCTTACTTCAAATATCTTAGAGTTCAGTAGTTGAGCCCGCAACCATGGACCAAACTACGTGGGTTTGAAATCACCCCCAGGATATGCACCTCTCTGAGATTGACATCCTTTCACCTTATGAGATAATATGCCACAATGAAAAAAAAAGGACTGCAATCTTTCATACTTCATGGAGACCCAATGCTTCTGGTTTTCCATCTACAACCATTTTCCTCGTAACAAAAGTTTGGTCAAGTCCACTGCTACATGAACCCTCATGCACTTTCCCCATGCCCTTCCTTCTAGTCAACTTCCACACGGATCACATGACCAATCGATGAGGCAAACTTCCTTCCAAATTCTGCATTCATAACAGCCAGTGCTAGTTCGTATAGTTGGACCCAAAAAGGCTCAAACTGAAATTGCACCGCACTGAGTGGGATAGATTCATCTAGTTCTTGGAGGGAGACTAGGTTCCTGTCAAAGAACCACGGACGTCCACATAGGACTTACTCCTTATCCGCAAGGAATTGGAACTCTATTAAGAAGCGATGGTCACCCAAGTCTTTGAACTTCACCCAACCCTCCAGTCTCCAAATTTGTGACATTGTCATTTGGAATGCTTCATTATTGATTCCCTTCTCAGACAACACACTCTCAACAATGCAGAACTTTCCATGTAAAACCTCCTCCTTCACTTCATCAGGAGATACCAAGAAGACTGCAGTTTCCTCCTTTGATGGTGTGAGGTTCTCCCATCTCCTTACTAGCTCCTCTTCCTCCATTCTCATTCTCATACACTCAGCAACAGTACACAGAAACTCTTACAAGAAGAGACTTCCATCCTTGCACAAGCAAGGGTACTCCAAACCTTGCTCTTTCTCTAGAGAGAAAAGAGAAGGACCGAATCCCAACTTTAGCTCCTCCTTTTTGCATGTATGACCAAAGACTAAGAGATTACTTCAACCTAAAGCTAAGACTTTGAGTGTGTATGTGATATAGTCAATTTAACTCCAAACCACCTGCAAAATCAGATAACAGTAGAACAATTCAAACTAGAAGAATTCTATCTAAACTTAACCCCATAAGTCCAATTTTTAGAAATCCTCTCCATTAATGTAGTCAAACACTAAAATCAGAGATTAAAAAGTCTTTAATCAGGTTGTAATGACAGGCCATAGGGTGAGGGTTAGGAAAGAGATGGATATGAAAAATACTTGGTGGAAAGAACAATAAAAGAGAATTCCACAGGATTCAAACCATAACTCCTTCTCAACTATATACTCATACTGGTGACATTATTATTATTGCAATCAATGAAGTAATACCAAGTACACATATAACAAAATCTGAAGTGATCCACACTCCACTTATTGAGTTTTCTTTATTTTTTTTCTACCGTGATGGATAAATCACATTTGAATAAAAAACAAACCCAACAAAAATACCTTGTTTTTTTTCTTCTTCTTCTTCTTCTTCTCTCTCTCTCTCTCTCTCTCTCTCTCTCTCTCTCTCTCTCTCTCTCTCTCTCTCTCTCTCTCTCTTCTTTTTTTCAGCCTCCCTTCTTTTTCATTAACCACCTCGATTCTTGTAGCCTTTTCAAATTTTCAATCACTTCATTTTTTTTTTTTTTTTGGTGCCATTCACTTTCTTTTCTTTTCTTTTCACACTTTGATCAAACACAGCAAACATAATGTTGATAATTTCTTTGAACTGACTCTCTCTTTGAAATTCCCAACGTACCCTTGTAAAACCACGAAATTGTCTATCAATTTTCTTGAACAAATAAGTTAGATCTCAATTATCAAGATTATGAAACGAATCAAATACTTTAAAATAAATAATCAAACTTGCAAGACACAATGATTGGTTACGAAGGGAAACCCTTTAAAGAACTTTTTAAAGGTAAAATCCTACGGGGTAGTCAAACCCATGAAAGTCAATCTTATTATTTGAATAACAATTACAAGCAATAATCAATTACAAAACCTTTGCAATTCAACTCTCTTACTTGCCTAGACAAACGACCCATTTGTCTTCTACCGCCAGAACCTCTAGTGATCTTCAAATGTTGACTTCCCTTCTGGAACTTCAGAGGCTGAAATCCAATCGATGTTACTTCACCCTCAAAGCACGATCACACTTAAGAAGATATGAAAAACCCCATGAAAATTTTCAAGTGAATTTTCTCTCATAAATACTTAGAATATCCTCTCTGAAATTCGTGGCTCAAAGTCCTTAAGAAGATACAAAACCGAATCCCTTTAAATAGAAAGTCTGAAAAGAGTTCTAGTCATGGTAGGACTCTGCTGACAGTTAGTAACAGACATGAAAACGTGTTCCGACAGGCTGCTAACATTTCATGATAACCTCTTCTGTTATTAACTAAACTCTGTTAACCTTTCTTCTGAGTAAGTACAAATCTACCATAACTCGATTTTGACTTCAAGGACTTATCTAAACAACTCCTAAAACTTCTAGATAGACTCAACTTTGTTTAGATACAAATCAATAATTATTTTTACATTCATCCAACAATAAAAAATAATATGATAAGACAAGCCTTATCATTTACTTATCTAATCTTAGCCAATTTTTGTCTTTATACTCTTTAAATGTAAATTTTCACCAAAGTATTTCCCAAACTGCAAAAGGTAAATTCATGATTTTTTAGGCTTAAAACGGGAGTGGTTTATGTAGTTAAAATAACTAATAAAGGTTTATGTAAAATAAGGCACAAGAGGGTTAACTATAGAAATACACCATGCAATGATGACATGATAACTAGGATGACTTGGAAAGCTTTTTTGTTCATAACAAAAAAATGCCTAGATCATTTCTCTAATATTTGGTATCAACTAGAATTTTGCCTCAAGGATCTATCAACGGATTCTAGAGCAAAGCAATATTGAACTTTCCTAACCCAGTTAATTCAACTCATTCTCTTCATAAACAAAATGGAATAAAGAAAAAAATGACTATGTGCTCAATTATGTTCAAGAACAAAGATTTAAATCAAAGTACCCATAAAACTCTGCCTGACATAAAAAGAAATTTTTGAAATTTTTTTTAGTCCCATCCTCAATCACAAATTTAAGAGTCATAGAGAATTCAATCATACTCAAATACATGCTTGGTAAGAGAATCCAACAATTCAAGACTTATAAAATCACAAGTAAAATAAAATAAACTGCAATCAAGTGAACAAAATGATTATAGGAGTTTACATCCCCAAACTTAGACTAAACAATGTCCTCATTGTAATTCAAAAGTGATAAAGATTGAAGAAATGAAAGGAACTCCCCTAGTTTCATGATGAATCAGCTGTAGTTTGTAATTTTCAATTCTTTATTCTTGCTAAATAATTTTGCATCAAAATTCAAATTATTCAAAAAAATAAAAATAAAAGAAGAAAAGAAAGTTCTATGGGCTACCTTTCATAAGTGCTTGTTTTAAAGTCTACAGCCAGACTTTTCAATCTTCATCAATTAGGATCTCCAAGAGGAATAAATACATAATTCCTCTCCACTTGTTCTCCATAATAGTGCTTCAATCTTTGGCCGTTGACTCTGAATATAGTTCTTATCTTGTCCTTCAAGTCTATTGCTCCAAAAAAGGAAACTTCGTCAATTTTATAAGGACCTGTCCATCTTGATTTTAACTTGCCTGGGAAGAGTTTGAGTAGTAAAGTGAAGAGTAAACCCTATTGTCCTGGTGCAAACTCAAGCCTAAGAATCTGTTTCTCATGCTACTTCTTTGTCCATTCTTTGTAAATCTTTGCATTTTCATAAGCACCGTTCTGAAACTCGTCCATATCATTCAATTGAAGAAATCACTTTTCCCCTGCTGCCTTCAAATCAAAATTAAACTTCTTTACATCCCAATAAGCTCTATGCTCCAACTAAACAAGGAGATGACACACATTTCCAAATACTAATCGATAAGGAGACATCCCGATAGGTGTTTAAAAGCTGTATGGTATGCCCACAAAGCATCATCAAGTTTTTTTTCCAATTCCTTCCTATTGGTGTTGACCATCTTCTCAAGGATGTTCTTGATTTCTCGATTTGAAATTTCATCTTGGCCATTAGTTTGAGGATGGCAGCCAAGTGCTATCTTGTGCTTCACACTATATTTAGAAAGAAGGTTGTCAAACAACTTGCTGCAAAAGTGGGTCCCTTCGTCACTAATAATAGCTCATGGAGTGCCAAATCTTGTAAATATATTATTATGAAGAAATTTGAGCACTACCTTTGCATCGTTTGTTGTTGCATCAATTACTTTCATCTATTTTGACACATAATCCACTACTAACAAGATATAAACAAAGCCAAAAGAAGGAGAAAAATGACCCATAAAATCGATTCCCTAAACATCAAATAACTCAAACTCTAAGATATTTTTCAATGGTAGCTCTTGACGCCTTGAAATATTTCTCATACGTTGGCACCGATCATAAGTTTTTACTGAAATATAACTATCACGAAAAATAGAAGAAAGAAACCACTTTGAAGTACCTTAGTTGCTATTCGTGTTGCTCCAAAGTGTCCTCCATATGATGATGAATGGCAATGATGGAGAATGGCTTGCATCTCTTCTTCTGGCACATATATTCGGATAATTTGATTAGGACATCTTTTGAACAACAAAAGCTCATTACAAAGATAATATTTTACATCATGCAGAAACTTTTTGCGTTGGCGGTAAGTGAGATCTGGTGGCAGTACTTTACAAGTTAGGTAGTTTACAATATTAGCATGCCAAGGAAGCTTGATCTCACATACAAACAACTACTCATCAAAGAATGCTTCTTGGATCACTTAATCTGGTCTTACTTCCTTTTGCTCTAGCCGAGAGAGATGATCAGCAACTGAATTGTTGCTTTCTTTCTTATCTTGAACCTCAAAATCAAATTCTTGAAGAAGTAGGATCCAACGAATTGGCTTAGACTTAGCATCTTTCTTGCCAAACAAATAACAAATTGTTGCATGATCAGTGAGAACTATCACCTTTGTACCAATGAGGTAAGACCGAAATTTGTCTCAAGCAAACACAATAGCAAGCATCTCCTTCTCAGTTTTTTTGTTTTTTTATAATTTAATTGAGCTTCATTCAATGTCTGAATTGCGTAATAGATGGCCCTGAACAATTTGTCTTGCCTTTGTCTTAACACTGCTCCAATTGCAAAGTTACTTGTATCACACATGACTTCAAAAGGTTGACTCCAATCAAGTACAGTCATAACTAGTGCTGAAATTAGTTTCTCCTTGATTGAATTAAAGGCCTACGAACAAGTATTACCAAAGTTAAACGAAGAATTTTTTTTTCAAGAAGATTGCATAAAGGCTTAGAGAGTTTACAAAAATCATTTATGAATCTTCTATAAAATCTCGCATGTCTCAAAAAGCTTCTGATTCTCTTCACATTCTTTGAAGCTCGACCAACCTCAATTGTAATACCCCGTATTTACATGAATTTTAATTAAAGGATTATTTTATTTAATATAATTAGTGGCTCTCTTGTTTTAAAATTTAACATGATCTTTGTGGTATTATTTTGTGATCTCCAAGTTGTGAAATTTATTTAATGTTCTTTCTCAATATTAATTATTTTAAATTACATTCTAGTTTAAATTATTTTATTGTTGGGATTTGATTAATTTATTTTATTAATACCTAGTTGTAATATTTTTATTTGGCTTTTATTTATTTTTATTGTGCATTTTTACCTTATTGGACTTCTATTTTCTTACTAGGCTTGTTTTTAATGGGTCTTTCTTTATTTTTGGGCCAAGCCCATTGCTCATCAACCCAACCCTCTATTCCCCCAAAACGGCCCCATTTTATGCCTAGCCCTTAGGGCTTTTCTTCTTCTTTCTTTCTTCTTCCTCTGCCGCACGCCCTACCTCCTTTCTTCATCATTTTTGTTCCTTTTCTCCTCTGTTTTGGCTGCCGCTACTACTTCTCCTTGCTTCTACTTCTTTTCATTTCTTTTGTTTTCTCCTATTTTCTTTTTCTCCTACTGCGTCGACTGCTCTTCTTCTTCCTTGGGGAAATTTCTGCTTCATCTTCAAGCAGTGTGCCGAAGCTTCTTCCCCCATTTTCATCCAGTATTGTTCCTCATTTCAATCTCTTTAATTTCCAATTTCTCACTTGTAACGCTCATCCTTATGGTAGGTCCTTTAGAAATTGATTTTAATAAAAATAGAAGGGAATTGCGATTCCTTTTTAATTTTCTTTCATTTCATGCCAGGATATAAAAGATTCCACGTTTATAAATAAAAACTTATTTTCTTAATTAAAAAGGTTACAGCGAAAAATATTAATTTTCATAATTAAAATCTCTCGTACAAAGTATCGTGCCTAGGTTTTTGTGCTCTTCCCCTTGGGCTGTGCCCATCCTAACGTGTCATGCTCATCATGTCCCTGGGAGGACACACATAAAACTAAAATGAGTTGATGACTCGTAAGCATTACTTTATACATTTAAAATATAATAAAGTGGGTTTTCAATCATGCATTCATCACTCCATACATATCATACTTACCATGCATAGACATGCAGTTCGTTTCAAAAAAACGTTGCAAGGTGAGGTTTTTCTTTAAAAATATTTTTTTTCTTAAAACAGCTCCCCACGCCTCGCTGCCTTCATTTCTTAAAGAGTATATTCATACATACATATTTTCTTACATACATTCATGCATACATCTTTTCTATACATACATGCATTCTTTTTTAACATACATGCATACATTCTTTTCTTATCATTTTTATTGGCCGTTGCACACTGTTGCGCCCCTTCTGCAGGGGCTAGAGGTCTTTTGGACCTGATTCTGCCCGTGGCCACAAGTTGTGAAAATCCATTCCATCAGGGTGCAGCACTGGGTGCACTACCAGTACTACTTACCTATCATTGAAATTTGCCCAGTCTAGTCCATTTGGTACCATTTCCTTTTCCATTTATATGGCCGTTACGTATCTTCATATATCATGCATTCAGTCCATTCATTCCTTTACATTCCTTTCTTTCTTTTTTAGTCCGTTCAGTCCTTTTTAGTTCTTTCAGTCCTTACATTCAATTCTTACAGTTCTTCAGTTCATTTCATTCATAGAAAGTCATTTAAAAAAAATAGTTTTCTTTCTTTTCATAAAATTCATTTTAAAAGCAGTTTTCTTTCATTTGCATCGTTTAAAAACGTCCGTTCCTGTATCTTTTAAAGCTTTATTTCGTTTTCTTTTGTGAACATACATACAATACATACAATACGTACCGCTTAAATCATTTCGGGATCTACAAAATAATATAACGGTGAGTTTAAACACTGATTTAAAAATACGCAAGTGTTTTATTTAAAATAAAACCATTTAAATTAATTTAGGGTTTTCAATGTAAAGTTAAATCTCGTAATATTTTAAAATGACTTAAAGTATTTAATTTAAATAATTATCCACAATTATAATATTTTTAGAGCTCATCAAAATATTATAATTTTTATTTAAAAACAAGTTTAATCCAATAATACTAGAAATATCACATATAAATATTTTCAAAATATTTAAAATGCTTGTAAGTTTTAAAATATTTATCTTACTTTGAAATTCGCTGGATATTTTTTAAAACACGCCATCGAGGCTCGACATGTAAATCGAAGCTTATAATTAAATAAGAAAGAAGAAGCGGGTTATCACATCACTTGCTGTAGAATCGAGCCTTCCTTTCCTTTCTCTTGCATTTATTTTCATATGTTTTTCTCCTTTTTGCAGGTGAATCCATGAGCTCTTCCTGCTTGATTTCCTCTCTTATTTTCCCTTAGTATTTTTGTGATTCAAGCTTGTGATTAAACCCTAACATTTCTAGCATTTCTTCCCATTTTAGTGTCCTTTTTTTAGACCAACCCGTGAGCTTCACTTTGGATTTTTGCTTTATTTTTGGTTCTTGCCGTGAGTCTCACTTTTCCAACCATCATCCCCTCCATTTTATCTCTTGTAAATTAGTTCTTTTCCCAAAAATTTCCCTTTTAAATTTCCTTGTTTTCAAAACCCATTTTCAGTCCCATTTTGATTTGAGCTTGCTTTTGGCGTTAAAACGGGTGTTCGGGTGCTTGATCTTTCAAATATTGCCTTTAGGCGATGTAAGTAATTTTTCAAAGAAATTTTTTGAGATTTAAATATATTTTGTACTAACAATCTTTTGTGATCTGATTGGTTTTGCCGAACATTGAATCCAAGGAGTTTGGGGATCGGCTGGATTGGAGGATGGAGTTGTTATGAAACTAGATTATGTTGGGTTGCTGTCTGTTGAGCATTGTGTCATGTTATTTATTGCATTATGGCATGCATTTCCATGTGAATAAATGAAAACTGGGTTTTCATGTGTAAGATGATTTTTGGGTGCGTGTGTATCACGACCCCAAGCCGAGATGAGGCATTAACTCAGTGGAGCCTAATATACTAAGTGACGTCCCCTAGGTTGCCCTGGAATCGGACAGGATTGTAACGCTCTCATGCCGACTCTGTGGCTCATCTACTAGCGGGGGTTAGAGAATGCTTGACTCTGAACGCGCTAGGAGCAAAATTGAGTATCGTTCATTACAAAGTCACACACACAGTCGTTACCTGTGGTGTGGCGAAGGGAGCTAGGGTATGCGAATGATCCCTAGGGGAGATCATGGTGCATACTGTTTATAATTGGATATTTGGTTTGATAAATGGATTTATGTGAAACATTTTCTGGGAAAATGGTAGATTTTTATGCTAAGCCATTTTCTGGGAAAATAGCGGATGATACTTTTTTTAATGGACTTGGTTTTTGGGTCAAAATGGAATTTTGGTATGTGTTGGAAATAATTGTTTTTGGGAATGAATGATTTTAGGTCTCATGTATATTTCATCATATGCACACATATGTGTTGTTACATAAATGTATTTTCATCTCTTGGGTTGTTTAGTTTATTACTTGCTGAGACTCTCAATCTCATGTTATTTGACACCTTACGGTACCATTTAATGGAATTATAGATTTTGATGCAGATGATGAAGTAGAGCCTGAGGATGCGACTCTGCTGAATGAGTGATTGGGGATCACTTTCTCGTGGGATGAAATTTGTTTCCCGCTTTTGGATATTGTATTTTAGTTTATTTATGTTTTCACTGGATAATTGTATTACTTTTTTAAACGCTTGTATTTAATTGAATTTGTTTTTAACAATTCTGGTACTTAGTTGATTGACTTTAACTTATCCGCTGCATCTTTGTCTTGCATGTGTTGCATGTGCACACACTTAGCACTCGTCGTTGGAGTGCGTGACTCGTGTTGCTATCATCTCGATACCTTGATTCTTGCATTTCCGTATATGAGCGTTGGGGGCATCAAATCAATTCCTTTAGATGACACTCTATGGCCAAGTACAATCCCTTCTTGAACCATGAAATGACACTTCTCCCAATTTGAGACTAGATTTTTTATCTTTATATCTCTGCAAAACAAGAGCTAAATTATGCAAACAATGATCAAAAGATGTACCAAAAGCTGAAAATTCGTCCATGAAAATTTTCATTATATATTCCACCATATCATAAAAGACCCATCATGCAATGTTGAAATGTCGCTAGGGCAGTGCACAATCCAAAGGGCATCCTCTTAAAAGTAAATTTTCCCTAGGGGCATATGAATGTAGTTTTCTCTTGATCTTCAAGGGGCTATGGCAATCTGGTTATACCTCGAATAACCATCTAAGAAGTAATAGTAAGAATACACAACCAATCGATCCAACATTTGATCAATGAAAGGAAGTAGAAAATGATCATTCCTTGTTGTCTTGTTCAACTTGCGATAATCCATACATACACGCAAACCCGTGACTGTGCTTGTAAGAATAAACTCATTGTTGTCATTTTTCACCACCATCATTCCACCATTTTTTGGTATAAACTGCATTGAACTTACCCATGAGCTATCTTGCATAATAGCATAGATAATTCCAACATTGAAGAGTTTCAACATTTCAGCTCTCACAACTTCTTTCATTATTGAATTTAATCTTCTTTGGTGCTCGATCGACGGTTTATAAAGTTCTTCCATTAAAATATTGTGCATGCAAATGAAGGGACTTATATCTTTTATGCTAGAAATATTCCATCCTAAGGCTGTTCTATGCTCCAGTAACATACGCAACAACTTTTTCTCTTCTTTGGGTGTGAGTGATGCAACAACAATCACTGGAAAGGTGTAACTAATACCCAAGAATGCATAGCGAAGATGCTTAAGTAATTGCTTCAACTTCGGAGTTGTAGTTTGCTGCATCTTTCTTTAGAAATGACAGAATCCGACTTTGCTACCATTGGCTCTAGCCTCCCCACTTCATTGTTAAGTGATATAACCTACTGCAAGGCTCCCAAGGCAAATACATAGTGGAGAAATTTTTAACTGACAAAAGGTAAATCAAATTCACAAATAGCAGAGTTATTAAAATAATAAGCTTGAGATGAAGTGGTGATACATCGTTCTAGGTGATCAACTGGTACATCTTCTTGAAAGGCTTCTTCTACACATTTCTTAATGACATCTAAAGCAAGTGCTTGGATCTTCTGGAAATCTCATGGCTTGGTAGATGTTGAACATAACCTATTCCTTGTTTACTCTCAATATTAATTCACCCTTTTAAACATCAATTAAAGCCATTCCCATAGCCAAGAATGATCGGCCAATAATTAGTGGGATTTCTTGGTCTTCCTCTATATCTAACACCGCAAAATCAGTAGGAAAAATAAATTTATTCACCTTTACCAATACGTCTTCTATGATTCCACATGGATACTTGATGGACCGGTCTGCTAGTTGCAAAGAAATGGTTATTTGTTGCATCTCTCCAAGTCCTAATTTCCTGCAAACAGAAAGTGACATAAGATTAATGCTAGCACCAAGATTATATAAAACTTTATCAAAAAATAAATTTCCAATTGTGCAAAGGAAAGTGAAACTCCTCTGATCTTTTAATTTTTGAGGCAATTTCTTTTGAAGAATAGCACTACATTCTTATGAAAGTTTTACTGTTTCAAACTCCTCCAATCTTCTCTTCTTGGAAATGATGTCCTTTAAGAATTTGACATAATTTGGCATATATTCCAAAGCATATGCAAAAAGAATAGTTATGTGAATTTTCTTTAAAATATTCAAAAATTTAGAAAATTGCATATCAAATTTTTGTTTCTAAAAACGTTGAGGATAAAGAAGTGGAGCATGGAGAATAGGAGGATTGTCAGGAAATGAAATTGCTGGAAGTATGTCAGTCTCTTTTAGTGTATCATCAACAATCTCCTCTTCTTCTACTTTATTCTTGCTTTGGCCATTGTTTGCAACTGTAAGGGTGGACTTGTTTTCCTTTGATGGTGACCTCTCAATTTCTCTTCCACTCCTAAGTGTGATGGTCTTGCATTGTTCCTTTGGATTCAATTCTGTGTTGCTAGGAAAAGTTTCTCTTTGTTGGACATTGATGATCATGGCTAATTGCCCAATTTACACTTCAAGATTCATCATAATGGCTCCCATATTGCTACAATGAGTCTCAATGTTATCAAATTGTGAATTAGTCTTTTTAAACCTTACTTTTGTCTCCTCAATAAAGGAAACCGTGGCATCCTCAAGCGACATTTTTTTCTCACTTGGTTGACTATCAAATCCTGAAGGAGATTGCAACTTTGTGTTTCCATAAGACAAATTCTCATGATTTCGAAACCCTGTATGGTAGTAATTTGGCATAGGATTACCACGATAGTTGTAGTTATAATTGTTGATGTATTGAACTTGTTCTTGACTCACTTCATTACTTGAAACTATCATAATTATAGTTGCAACATATTCTGTACTTTGTGGTATCCTTTGGGTTGTCAAAGCTGAAATCTGATAGGATAGAGAAGCAACTTAAGCTGAAAGGGCTGCTAACAGGTCCAATTCATGAATCCTAGCAACTTTCTTAGCCATAGTTCTTTCGGTTGGCCATTTGTTTGAGGTCATTTCTTCCAAAAGATAGGTAACACATTCAGTTGTCTTTGACATCAAAGTTCCACCAGAAGAAGGATTAACTATGGTTCAAGTTTGCCCATTTAACCCATTGAGAACATCTGAACTTGTAACCAGTCTGGCAATCTGTGTTGAGGGCAACATCAAATCAAATTTTTATACATTTCCCATGCATATATTTCACATGCTTCATAGAGTGATTCAAAATCATTTTGCTTGAATTGATCAATCTTACTTCAGAGTTGGACTATTTTTATAGGTGGAAAGAATTTAACAAGAAAGTTTTCAGTCATATCCTGCCAACTAAAAATGCTTCCCAGTTGTAAAGATTGTAGCCAACCTCTTGCCTTGTCCCTCAAAGAAAAAGAAATCAGTTTCAATCTAATGGTGTCTTTAGTAACACCATTGATCTTTACAGTGTCACAAATCTCCAAAAATATTGCCAAATGAATATTGGGATTATTAAGTGGCGATCTGCAGAATTGGGATTATTGCACCATGCTGATTAAGGCTAGTTTGAGCTTAAAGTTGTTGGCATTAATGATTTGAAGTCTTATACCCGAGTAGTTGTCATTCACAACTGACCGTATGTAATCCTTCAATGTGTGTGGTTGTGTACCATGGTCCTTCAGCCATGACTAGTTCTTTATTTTTTCTTTGTGATCTAAGGGTTCTTTCAATCTCTAGATCAAAATAAGTAATGTCACGAGTTTTAGTATGGCGCATCTAACGTAAAAAACATATCTGTAGAGAAAAAAATAAAAAATAAAATAAAATTCTAAATTAAAACCAAGATTACTTTATATCGAATTGGAAAAGAAAAATCAATCCCCAACAACAGTGTCAGTAACTTAATTGATGCAAAACTGTAAGTACACAGTATCATAGTCTTATAATAAAGTCATGAAAAGAGTATCGTCCACAAGGATTGGTAACTTACTTTTGACAAGTATCAAAATTATACTAATCTTGACTTTATTTAGAAAAGTTACTAAGATTATTTGTAATTGTAATTTGAAATAAAATCAATTCAAAGAAAATATTTAAAGGAAAAGAAAGTTGTTGTTTAAAAATCAAATTCATGAGAAAGAAAACTTCTAAGAAATCAACTTCACCTAATCTCTCACTATGCTTTACTGATCTAACTAATTGGATTTAATTCTCTATGTTTGTTACCAAATATCCAAACTCATCTAAAAGCCTCTTTCGATAGCTAATTGGAAATATTCTTGTTCATCATTTGACAAGTATGCAAAAGACTACATAGGTTCATATAAGTTTTTCAATCTCTATATTTACCTATGCTGAAAAATCTAAGTTCTATCATATAATTCCCTCTTTGATAATAAATCACAAGATTAAAATCAGCTAATTAATGGCTAGTCCATTAGAAGCAATAAGTTCAGAATAAATAAGACAAACATAGAAGAGAATTACTTCAAATTAGTATAGAAAAGCAAGCATAATTTGAAACTAGATTACACCATTTTCGTAGAATAAAGAAAATTTAGTTCAGGCTAAAAATTAAATTCAATATAAATGAATTCACCATATTTTTTTAGAGGAATGGAAAAAAATGAATAATAAAAATACTCGTCGCAGTCTGCAGTCTTCTCTACTTTTTTCTTCAAATTTCCCTCTAGACAGCATCCTTGTTTTTGTTCATCCCCTTCTACGTCAATAGAAATTAGAACCCAGCATTCCAAGAAAAAAATAAATCTCTCTCTCTCTCTCTGTCTGTCTGTCTGTCTGTCTCTCTCTCTCTCTCTCATGTGCGTCCAAGAATCTAGCCAAAATGCAATTAACTCTCCCATTAGTTTCGTGCGTCTTGCATCTTCAGTCGAGAGAGAATTATATTCCGCATTTTACTCATGCATCTTTCTCCCAAGTCAATCCAAAGGCCCCACGTTGCTTCTTCCATCAATTAAAAATAATGGCCTGTATTGCATGCCAAATCAAAATCTAAAGCTACTCACCTCTCTTGTGTCCCACATGAAATCCTTTTGGCCAAGTCAAACCCAGCTACTCCTTATTACATGTTGCGTCTTCATGCTTCCTTCACCATGCTTCTCGAATCCCAGCTTCTCAAGCCAAAATGAAATCTGCCCCCTTATGTATATCCAAATCCTCTCTAGCCGTTCAAGCCAAAATAACCCAGCGTTGCCTGTCTTTTGCCAAGTTAAACCAAAGGTCTTCCAAAGATAAATCATTCAAATCTTCATTTTTTTCAAATTTGAAATAAAATTAAATGACAACAATGAAGTCTAAAATCAATAAAAATAAATAAAACTAGACTAAAGTTCAAAGTTAAGAAATTATAAAATATACTAAATTATATAAGTCATCAGCTCGCCACCTAGATAAGCATCTATAGAACAAAATATGGTGTTGTTTTCTCCCAAGTGAGCATCACTAAATGGAAAAGTGCTTGCACCCATGTGAGCAGCACAGAGAGAAAGACTGCTCATCCAACAACAAGCATAATGGAAAGGCGAGCATGGTGGAGAGCAAGAGTTTTCACCCCCAGGTGAGCATCATGAGAGAAAAGTGCTTGCCCCAAGGCAAGTATCCCAAGTGCTTGAGTACTAGCCCCAATAGAGCATTGTGGAAAGCAAAAACACTTTTCATCTTGGAAAGCATCGTGAAAACAACAACGCTCGCCCCAGGCGAGCACCAATAAAAGAAAAAGTGCTAGCCCCTAGAAGAGCACCACTATAAAAAGAAGTTCTCCCCACAAAAGTGCTCACCCCCGGCAAACATTGCGTGGAAGGAAAAAGCACTCACTCCTAGGCTAGCACCGTTGAAAGGCAAAAGTCCTTGCCCCAGGTGGGCAATATTGATAACAAAAGTGCTCACCAACTTAGTGAGCCTTGTGAGAGCGAAAGTGCTCGCCACCAAGTGAGCACCACAAAGTACAAAAGTACTCGCCCCCTAGCTAGTATCATGCAAAGGCAAAGTGCTCACCCCCAGGCAAGCACCTATCCATAAACGAGCATTCTAAGTACACTGATCCATAAATGAGCATTCCAAATGCATGCTTAATGGGGAATCAAGCACGATACATGATTTCATATTATTAATTTATATTATAATGGGTAATCAAACACGTGCAAGCATGATTTACTAGTTATTATTGATAAGTGTGCTTTTAAGATCAATAACAGGTCGCCATGCAAAACAAAATAACACTCTCCTAACCAACATGTGGCATTTGAATAAAAAACTGAGACTAAAAGAAAAAACATCTACTTTGGAAATCTTGGTTTCTAACAAAAATAAGCAGTCGGAGTTTTGATATTGAATGAGGCCTTTTAAGGTTCTAGAGGCCTCATTCAACCATGGACAGCGTACTCATAATCATGGCTTTTTTTGCCTCCTTGCCCATACCAAATGTAGTGCCCATTCCCTTTTCAGTTTTAGTAGTGTGTTGGTTTGCTAGCAACTTCTCTCACTCGATATTGGTTGCTTCCCTTTAGTCAATATGCATCCATACTCAAGGTAGAACATTTTGGTTTTTTTTTTGGGGGGGGGGGGGGGGGGGGGGGGGGGGGGCAACCAACATAAATATAAAAGTATGTAAGTTCTTGCAGTTTCCTTATATATGAGTATGCCTGAATTATTAAATATATGTTTAAAGACTTGAAGTAAGAAATCAATATTGTGCTCTCTCAAAATCGATCAAATAATAAAAAGTCAACATTTTTTTACAAAAAAGTAGAAGCAAATGATAAAAATTAAGAAGACACAAAACAAACTTCTTTGTAAAGCCTGAGATTTGTTTCCTTCACTTCTAATTGTTAACTTGATAATAGCATATATGTTACTAACAAAACCAATCAAAATAAGATAGTTAGTGGAAAACTTGAAAGGAAATTTGTAAATAAGTAGGAAAAATGAGGTGTAAATTCACCAAATAAATTGTAAAAAGAGAGCAAGATGTTTTCTTGCCTCTTATGAGATGTGAAAAAAAAAAAGGCAATATGAGAATGTAAGATTTTATTAATGACAAAAAACAATAGGTGAAAATATGAAAAAATTGGTGAGAAAATGAAAAAAACTAGAAAACTAAGTATTAAGTGAGATTTTGAAAATTTCAGGGGGTACAAATTGTCTTTATATTGAGGGAATCTTTAAGAAAACTATATACAAAAAAGGTTTTTGACACTTTTTTGGGAGGGACCATGGCCCTGCCCTCAATGTAGTTCGGATCTCATCCATACTTTACATCGGCCTCTAGGTCTTTCTCGTTCTTGCAAGAAAGACACAATGAGCAAACACCATCTCTAAAGGTTAATGTTTTCTTTTTTGTATTTATCTGTATGTTGGCTCATCTCTTCTTGTTCAAGTCCTTGATTGTGGAAAGAAAAGGTAAAAATCTCCTGCCATGGGGAGGCTTCCCACCACCAAGGATGTCCAAGGGTGAGGAAGAGTCTTGGCTTGTTGGACTGGGGGTTTATGTCAATGGGTCAAGAGATGGCTTGTTTGGGTTTAGAATTTGGATCTCCAAGCAATTTGATTTTGTATGGGTCAAATATTCAGCTTGCATTTGTGGGCCATGTGATGGAACATGGCTTTAGCCCACTTATAATCCTTGCTCCAATGTTGGGAAAAAGGAAGGAGCTAGGTCTCAAGGCATAGCATGGTTGGGGACTAATGATAGGCAAATGCTTTTGCATCATGTATTGGAGGATAGATGTTTATTTCTTTGTAATAGAGTATAGTGTTGTTTGATTCTTTGTAATAAGTAGAATGGTGTCATTCGATTCATTGTAAAATAATGACTGGTATAAAGGGTTAAATGTAAGGAAGCAAAAGGGAATTTTTTTTATGTCCAAATACAATCTCTCTCTCTCTCTCTCTCTCTCTCTCTCTCTCTCTCTCTCTCTCTCTCTCTCTCTCTCTCTCTTCTTCTTCTTCTTCTTCTTCTTCTTCTTTCTCTAATTCTCGTAGACTAACTATCTTGAAGCAAGGCATCTTAAGGGGTCCATTACAGTTGATATCAATTAGCCATGGCGGAAGATACACGATCCTACTCTTAATTATCAGACTCATCGAATCATATCAGACAAGAGTAAGAGCGGCAACAAAAGCAAATTGAAGAGATGGTCGCCATTTTGTTATAGCAACAAGAAACATTTCATGTAGACAGAGAAAACCAAGATAAATGATTCAATGAAGTCTTGCAATAAATTTCCAGAATCTCAGTTAATAGCTCGGTGGGTAATGAAGTAGTGGGAAGAAATTATCCTAATAATCATACATTTGGTTGGAATAGGGATGTTAATGAAGTTGTGGGTGAAGTACATCATTGCAACACGTTGGACATGGTTTTACAAAGGGAGTTAAGTTTGAATCTCCAAGATTTGGAGGCAAGAACCCTTCAACCTAGGTGTTTAGGGATAATCAATATTTCTTGTATCATTAGGTTACACCTAGCCAGACAATTTTTAAAGGTATTTTCCACATGGAAAAGGAAGCATTAGTGTGGTTTTAGGATGCTAGTGAGGCAAGGATCTTTTGTTCTTGGTAAGAATTTGTGTAGGTAGTTCAAATTAGATTTGGTTCATCTCTTTATGATGATCCAATAGAGGCTCTTACAAGATTAAAGCAGGTTAGTATAATGACTGCTTATAAGGCTAAATTTAAAGCACTTTCTAATAGAATTAGAGGCATTTTAAAAAAGAGCAAATTTTGTTCTTTCTTGAGTGGCTTACAAGATGAAATTAGACTGCCTGTTAGGATGTTGAATCCTACAACCTAAATGATGAATTTGGGCTAGCCAAGATTTAGGAACAATATGTGTTGAGTAGTCGGAGGCCATGGAAGAATGGGGTTTTTTACAACAATCAACAAGGCTCAACGATGAATGTGTACAAACCTAGTTAAACTAGTTCTATTTTGGGAACTCCCAAAACACAACTTATAACAAAGTTTCCATATCAAAAAGTCACTAATGCACATATTCAAGAACATATTAGGAAAAGGTCTTTGCTATTTTTATGAAGAAAAATGGCATCAAGGTTATAAATGCACTAAGCCAAGATTGTATTTATTAGAAGGAATGGAGTTACCTGATCATAATGTGACTAAACCAGAGGTGGAACTTGAGGAAGCTGTAGCATTTATGGAAAGGACAATTGATGATTCTATAGACATTACTTCTATATCACTTCACGCTATAGTGGGTGTTCCAAGTCCTAAAACTATGCGTGTGATGGGCCAATTGAAGAATAAATGGGTACTTTTCTTAATTGATACTGGAAGTAACCATAATTTTTGTGGATACATCAATTACTTCTAAGTGTAACTATCTTTTCAGAAGTTACACGTAATTCAGGTGAAGGTGGCTGATGGAGATGTTTTGTGCTGTGAAGGCAAATGTGTATAAGTCAGTATCCATATGTAAGGTACAACCTTTGTTACTGATTTCTTTTCTCTCTCATTGGGAGGTTGTGATGTTGTACTAGGGGTTTAGTGGATGTTGTCATTAGGGCCTATTCTTTGGGACTTTATTGAATTAAAGATCAAGTTTATTTACAATGGAAGGTTGACTTGTTTAAAAGGGCTCACTTCCACTTGCAGTGGATTAATTGATGACAAAGAATGTTGTAGAATTTCTGTTGTTAAAGCTTATCACAAGCGAGTTTCATGAGTCCATCATCAAAGACTATGATAGTATTTCTGAATTATTGGGACATTTTATTACAGTTTTTGAGGAACTTAAGGGTTTACCTCCACAGCGAACACGACTATCAAATCCTTTTAAAGGAGGCGTCACTAGTTAGTGTTAGACCTTATCATTACCCTTACTATCAAAAAGTCGAGATTGAGAAAATTGTCTAGGAGTTATTAGAATATGGGGTGATAAGGTCAAATCGGTCCCCATTTTCTTACCCAGTCTTACTGGTCAAGAATGCTAATGGCATATGGAGAATGTGCATTGATTATAGGGTCTTGATTCAAGACACTATTAACGATAAGTATCTTACACCTATAGTGGATGAACTTTTTAGTTCAACTGTTTTTTCTAAGTTGGATTTAAGATCAGGGTATCAACAAATTCGCATGGAAAATGAGGAGATCATAAGACAACATTCCGAAATCATGGAGGTCATTATGAGTTCTTAATAATATCATTTGGACTCACTAATGCACCTTCTACATTTCAAGAACTTATGAATGATGTGTTCAGATGTTTCTTACATCAATTTATCATTGTTTTATTTGGTAACATCCTTGTTTACATCAAAGATTTACAGTGCCATTTGTAGCACTTATCTATTGTTTTGTAGGATTTGGATAAACACCAGTTATATTCTAAAAGGTCGAAATGCAAGTTTGCTTGTTCAAAGATTGAGTATTTAGGAAATTTGATATTTCATGAGGTGGTTAGAGATGACCCTAAAGAACTTGATTATATGATGCACTGGCCTTTTTCTAAGAATGTAAAGTTATTGAGAGAGTTCTTAGGTTTGATAGACTATTACTAGAAGTTTATAAAGGGTTATGGACAAATAGCTACTCCCTTAATTGTGTTGTTGAAAAAAGATGTTTTTTTATGGACTAATGCAACCACTTAAGCCTTTCATCATCTCAAGCTTGCAGTCACAAGTTTGCCAGTATTGGCTCTACCATATTTTAGCAAGTCTTTGTAATTAAATGTGATGATTGTGGGAATGGAGTGGGGGCAATTTTGATGCAAGAGTAGCGACCTTTAGCCTTCCTTAATCAGACCTTAAAGGGTAGAACCTATAGTTGTCCACATATGAGAACTAATTGTGGTGATATTAGTTAAAAAATGAAGGCCTTATTGCTTGGAAATCCCTTCATAGTGCGTACAAATCATCACAATTTAAAGTGTTTGCTGGAATAAAAGGTTGGAACACCTGCTCAACAAAAATAGATATCCAAACTAATTGGACATGATTTTTGTATTGAGTACAATAGGGGGTTCAAGAACAAGATTGTTGATGCTTTATCTAGGAAGGAGAGCATTGAAGAATCTGTCTCTTTGGCAGCTATCACATTTCCAACACCTACTTGGCTTGAGGAGTTGAAAATTGCTTATTTGGGGGATTCAATGGTACAACAGCAGCTCAGCCTTTTCAAGAGGTTCATACTATGATTCCTATTTTACTCTCAAGCATGGGGTTTTGTTTAAAAAGGATAGGATTTATATTCCTGATTGTGCTCACTTGAAGATAAAGATTTTACATTTTGTCAATGCTAGTCCTCTTGCAGGACATTTTGGATTTCACAAGTCACTATAGCGTGCTGGGGATGATTTTTATTGGCCTAGATTGAAGGCTGATGTGAAGCAATTCATTCATGAGTGTGAGCTATGTCAGAAGAATAAAATCAAAAGTATTAATCTAGTCAGATTTTTACAACCCTTGCTAATTCTCCAGCTAGTTTGGATTGATGTCTCTATGGATTTTATAAAAAGGTTGCCTATGTCTAGAGGTTATTTTGTCATTATGGTGGCTGTGGATAGGCTATCAAAATATGCACATTTCATAGCCTCCTCAAACATCACTTTACAACATCTAAAGTCGCTTTCCTATTTTTGTCTAATGTTTTCAAACTCCATGGGATGCCTATGAGTATTATGCCAGATAAAGGCTCCACTTTCACTAGTTCTTTTGGGAGGGAGTTGTTTAAATTACAAGGGGTTAATTGCCCTACAGTTTGAGTGGTAGTCAAATCGAAGTTGTGAACAAATGCTTAGAGCATTTCTTAAGGTGTTTCTCAAGGGACAAACCTCGACTATGGCTTGATTGGCTTGCTTTGGCTGAATGGTGGTATAATACCACTTTTCAATCTTCCACTTAAATTACCCCTATGAAGCTATTTATGGGGTGCCTCCTACCAAATTACAAGCTTATGTACTAGGATTGACTCCTAACCAAGCAGTGGATGACCTATTGCAGACCCGAGAGCAGATTATTGCAGTATTGAGGACTAACTTGGTGGCTATACAAGAAAGAATGAAGATTTAGTATGATTGACATAGAACTGAGAGGGAGTTTGTAGTTGGTGACTGGGTTTACGTCAGGCTCTAACTTTATCAACAACATTCTTTGGCATTTTGACTCGCTTTGAAGCTATCTCTATGATGTTTTAGCCCATTTTAGATCACTCACAAGGTTGGTAAGATGGCCTACAAGCTTGATTTACCTCCATCTACCAAGCTTCACCCTGTTATTCATGTCTCTTGCTTGAAGAAGAAGTTAGGTCAGCATGTATCTCCTCTTTCTACCATTCCACCAATGGATCTTCAAAGTGAACTTTTACAAGAACCAATACGTATCCTTCAACGGTGTAGTCAAGAAGTAAAGAATCAGGCATTGGTTGAGGTTTTAGTCTAGTGGCAGAGTGCAGGTGTTGAAGATGCTACTTGGAAACCGTATTGGCAATGCCTTGAAAAGTTTTCTCACCTTGCAAGAAATGTGCTTTGAAGGGGAGAAGTATACCATATATAAGAGGAGTGAAGCTTGAAGGTAGAGGAAGCTGAGAGTGCAGTAGTGGGGAAAAGAAAGGGAATGACATATGTTTAATTCTTTGAAATAAAGTACAATGTCGTTTGATTCATTGTAAAAGAATGACTACTATAAAGGGTTAAACATTAGGAAGAAAAATGGGATTTTTGACATCTAAATAATCTCTCTCTCTCTCTCTCTTCTTCTTCTTCTTCTTCTTCTTCTTCCTATTTGTTTCTTGGAGGCTGACTATCTCGAAGCAAGTCATCTTAAGGGATCTATTACATTTTATTTAGGTAATCTGGGCTTGAACTTTAGTGTGTAGGCTATGATTGGTACTTGCTTGGTAAGGGTGGGATCGTGGTCCGTTGGGGAGTTCTAAAGTTGGCTTTGAGCATCAGGATTTTCCAATGCAAGTGGGTTTTGCGCAAGAGATTATGTTAGATATCCGGGATATCTGATTATAGTGTTATGATGGGATGACTTTTGTTGGGTATTGACTTGTGGATGGGGTTTTTATTTCATCGGAACAAGAAGAACCGTCCTCCACAGGAGTTGGGAGTTTTGTAGATGCATACACGTGTGCGTGCTGCGAGGCTGGGGGGTGACACTCGTATTGGAAAATTGCTTAATACAATGGTAACTATGTCTCACTTCAAGGATAATGATCTCCAAATAGAGAGAGACCTAGCATAACTAAATTATGATAAATTCTTACTTACCTCAATTCGTACAAACCCTGCCCTTAAATAATGACTGGCAAATGGGGGAGCATAAACACCTACATATTCCCCTTCTAAACTCTTACCATGCAACAACAATTAACAAATAAAAATTAACAAATGAACCTATCGGCCAATTGAACTCAAGTTAAGTAACGCCAAAAAATTTGTAATATGCAGGAATTTCTTCTTTGTTAGTTAGTCATGAGCTTTCAATGTATCTAATCCTCCCACAACAAAATCAGAGGTCTAAGCTTTGTTCAAATTAGGGATGGGAGCGGGACTCCACACCTCGATACCCCACATCTAGTACCCCAGTGGGAGCGGGGGGTGGGCTGTCACATCCCATATATATTTATACAAATTGTAATATATACAATTTGTTAAACTTGTATTCACAAGATTGTATTGTCTTAGTCTCGTATATAAAAATTGTCCTAGGAGGCCAAGGCAATATAATCTTGTGAGTACAAGTCTAACAAATAAATTATAGCTATATTTATAAATTTTAATTTATAATTTAAGTTATATACTAGTTTGGATCAAAAATAATATTTTTAAATCCATAAACATTTTTTAGATCCAATGACTCTTAGTACCATTGAAGTGGGGGACGGATGAGATGTTCGCCCCCCTCAACATCGGGGTAGCCTCCTACCCCCGCCTCCCCGGGGCAGGGTGCAAGGGAGAAAACATATGCAGAAGTGGGGTGTGAGAAAGGGTTGACCGCACCCCGCATATGCAGGCATCACACCTGGTTCAAATCATATTGGACCCATGCATGATCATTTTCTGATAGAAAGATAGGATGGCCTGTAGGTAGAGGCTCTTCTATATTGATGATTATTTTCGCAAGCAGGTACGAATTAGTGCTGTCATCCTAGAAAAAATTTATGCGGTCAAGAAGAATGTTTAGTGGCCATTCCTAAGGAATAGAGGAACCCCTCTTATATTTAAGGGGCTTGAGATTAGTGCTTTGTGCCGGTCATCTGCACTTGTGAAAGTGAATGTAGGCGTTCATGTTGTTTTCGTCCAAGGTAAAGCCGAAGGTGAAATTCCATACATGTTTAAGGTTGCCTCGGTCCACTGCCTTGGGTTGGATTAGTGGAGATGATTTTTCCCAGGGCTAGGTCTTGTACTCTTTCCATCCCTCCAAAGGATTTAGTTTTGAGATCAGTGAATCGATATCTAATGCGTTTTCTGAATTCATGAGGGAAGAGAAACTCTGTGCTGGTCGGGAGAGCAATGGTGAGGCTTGGATTTAGAGTTTGGAGCAGGAAATCGAAAAAAGCGTCCTTAGGGAAGGGGTAGCAGCCTTGGAGGCTTGTGCTTGACAGTTGAGGAATGACACATCTTCAATGTCCCAACATTTGGGAGCTTGTCCAAAGAATTGTCATAGAATGAGGTCAAGGGATAGGTTTCGGCAAACCTGCAAAACTAAATGACTGTCTTTGCAATAAGATCAAATATCAACCAAACAGATTTTACAATAACTCTTTGAATTAACTTTACCGTGACAAAACTTTTAGAATTCAAATTACCAGATGGGCCTCCACTCTACACTGATAGAGGAGTACAAATGGCAACTGTCTACAGAAGGTCATAAAAGTAATCCAGACCTTGCCCAATCTCCCAGACTGAGATGCCACATCCCCACGCACGAGCTTCTTTGAGCCGCATGGAAATTGACAACAATGACGGATAAAAAACTGCATGCTTGATGCTGTTATCATCGGAGTAAAAGAAGAAATGCTCCGCACTGTTCTTTTCCCACTGCAAAACAGGCTTGTGCTTTTCCAATAATGAAAGGTAATCCCTTCCAATTATAGCTCCACCACCCATACCTGCAGTTTTGAATCACATATCAAAGCATGGAGGGTCCTCTAATTTTGCAAAAGGAAAAGCTAATTAGATAATTCATCTACAAACAAGCCTGATGTAACAGCATCTAGAAGTATCAGGTTCCACAATTATCCACAACTTAAATACGAAAATAGCATGCGCTTAGAGTCAACAGATAAAATAAAATCAAGATAATATCAAATCATGAATTTGATTTTCATATTATCAAAATATTTATCTTATCAAGATATTTGATTTTCAAGATATTTACCTCATCTTATATGTGATTGTGCTATAAATAGGAATCTATGCTTTATATTCAATTCATTGAGAATAATAAAAGATTTAGCCCCCAAAGTTTCTTCCACTCATTCTCCTCTTTTCCATCTCAGTTTCTATTATATTATAAATTCTGTAATTGCCAAATTCATAATGAAGAGGTCAATGCCAACACTTGAGCACTTTACATAGATTGTGCCGCAAACGTTGTTATGATTCTTGTTTTCCTTACTATTTGAAACCCCCTCCAAATTTAGTATGAATTGCATAGGAGATAAGTGGGCACTCAACATTGGCAAATGACTTAGAGGAGATATTATGCATAAATTAGTACAAGACCCTAATGGGAGTGCATGTGCATGCCTGATCTCTCTGAGATCACAGCTGGGACTAAGTTATTTCAAACCACCACCTGTCATTGTCTTACAAGTTGTTCAATAGCAAATATATAACTCCTCCAACACAATCACATACAGAAATAGCACATTGAAGAGAAGTAATAAGAATCAAAGGATAAAGGAAGAAAGAAAGAAATACCTCCTGCTATGACAAAATCATTTCCATAGAAATTGATGCCAAGAAATATTTTGTGAGCCAAGCTCCGAGCGCTATTGCCAGTGGTACCAAGGAGCAGCTGCAGGGTAAAATGAATCCACTTTAGAGGTGCATTTGGACCTGGATTTTGAGGACTTGAGAAGTCATAGGTCATTAGTGAGAACCCATCTACTGCATTGCTCAAGCTCCGAAGATCTTCTAGTCCAAAATCATGCTTTTGGAGCTTCTCTGAATGTGGCGGACCTATAACGTAAACCAACTGCATCCGTTGTTTGTCATTCTTTGCTGAGCTCTCAGAATGCAGTGCATGTCCAAGCTGTTTTATAAATTGCAGTGCCTAGGCTTGCAAAACAAGAAGGATTCTTCAGTAAAGCAAAAAGGTTAAATCAATAATCTCCCAAAATAATTACCACTTGACAAAAACTGGGATAGTTAATTTGAGGATATATGCATGTTCATAGATATCTACAAAGCAAAGGAATTGACATTAAAAAAGAGCTCATGACAAGCTATCCTTCTTTCATTGAGTTCTGCTATTTACTAAACCCTTATCTTACTCTCATCTCATTGTGCTAATGTGACACTGTCCATCATAAACTAACTGTTGGATAAGCTCTTAAATTTCAACAAAAATAAAAAGGTGTTGCTCATGCAATCAACGACAAATTCTTAACTTTAGTTAGCCATCTTTGAAAGCTATACGCAAGCCTGGTTCTCCGGGCACCTCGGTAGAACGTGGATTGATCATGGCAAGAAAATTTTATTAATGAATAGATGGGTACAACTGTTGAGTACACACAATGTATGCATCATAGACACCCAATAAAAAAAATGAAAAAAGAGCTAAAAATTCCTCTTAACTGGATATTAAGCAACCAGAATGAGCAAATTAATTTGCTATCAGAAATGTGTAGTGGAACACAACAATTTAAAAAAACATAAGAAAAAAAATAAAACTTGAGATAGTTGAGAAATCTGATTCCTTAAACCATTCAATCATACCAAAAACTTAACAAAATTACATACCATGAAGGATAATGGTATTCGCCATAACGGAAAGGTTTGATATTTACCAAATTCCGCATGGTTGGATCATGCAAAATACCATAAGCTGCCCACCTTGACCAAGATTCTAGCACAATACCATCATATCCCATATCCCTGAATGATAGTAAACAAAAACATAAGTTAAATTATTTACTTTAGTTTTTTTATTGTTTTTTACTCATTTATTAGTGAGTAAAAAGGTTTTATCTAAGTACACAAGGCATAGAAGAGCAGAAAATTAATGAAGTCTTGAAAGCTAAAGCTGGAAGGGCATGTGTACTGACATCCAATGATAAGTGTTCTAAATAAGAAATTCTTTGGTTCCTCAAAGCTTTGATCATGTCTCTCCCTCCATATGCAGCACATTAGACAAATTGGGATCAGTTTTTACAAGTACATCAATATAATTTTCTAGAAAGCTTCACTATGTTGACTCTCAAACCGGCCTTTCCAGTACAAGAATAGGTCCATCACCCGTTTGGGCATTCCCCAATTTGAAGTAAGAATGCTATAGGCACACCAATTAATCACTATAACCTGTCGCCTCCTTAAATCATCCAATGTAAAAATTCTCCCAAATGCTGCCAAATAAACAAAGAATTCTGCTCTCAAGCGAGCTTTACTCCAAATATTCTTTTATAAGGAAAACAAAACTTTCATGGGGAGTTAGCACATGATAAAACAATTTTCTTCAAAAAAACCCTTTCCATGAAGGGAATTCAACACAATGGTTCTTCTCTCCCTGATTCGAAGCTAACAGATCACAATCGGGCATATAATGATATGAAGAGATCCAGCTCTTAGTCATCTACAGCTCTAACAAATTCTACTTCCTATTAATTAGAGTCATCCAAAAACTGCAAATTATCTGCCACTGGAGGATGCTTGATCCGTGTGATATTTTTTTTTTTTGGTCAGTAAATAAGAATTTTATTGATAATAGGCGAAGCCAAATACACGGGACATATACAAGAGCCACACCTAGGCATAACTGTCTGAGGATACAAGAAAATCATGTACGTTCGTGCCATTAAAGTATATTACAATCGACCAATGGAATAAAATGAGAATAAATAAAGTCTTTAGCTCATCCATTGTCCCTTCACGACCCTCAAAAACTCGACCGTTCCTCTCCATCCATATGCACCACCATAGGTAGGTCGGTATCATCTTCCACATAGCTGAAATTTGAGAGTTACCCCGGATGTCTTGTCTACTGTCCAAAAAGTCAACCACCCTTCTTGGCATTACCCAAATAAGTCCCACTCTTGCAAAGATATCGTTCCTCATAGCTACATCACAATGCAATAATAGGTGATCCACAGACTCAACTTTTCTTACACATGTAACACCAATCCAATATAATGAGTTGGCATTTCCTTAGAGATTATCTAAGGTGAGAATATTCCCAAACGAAGCTATCCATACAAAAAAAGAAAAAAAAAAAAAAAAAAGGCTTTTAGGGGGGCCGCCTTAGTCTTCCATATGTTCCTCCATATGTTATTCCAACCGGAACTAATTCTGACTTGGTAAGATTCACTTTCAAGCCCGATGCCACTTCAAAGCAAAGTAAAAGAGCCCACAAAGCTTGATGTGATTATGACTAGCCCCACAAAATACAAGAGTGTCGTTTGCAAATAAGAGGTGGGTCATCTCAAGTGTGCCAATTCTTGCATCCCAAACAACAAACTAGATAGAAATCCATCCCCCTTCAGTGAGACCCGTGATCATTTTACTAATAGCTTCCATTATAAAAACAAATAGTAATGGAAATAAGGGATCACCTTGCCTCAAACCCCTCAAACTTTCGAATAAACCCATTGGACTACCATTTACCAAAATAGAGAAACGCACGGTGGAGATGCAAAATTTGATCCAAGAACACAATCTTGCTCCAAGTCCACACTAGGGGTGGACTTTGATTCCGACTCCAAGAGAGAGCTAACTCAGGTTTCACTCCGCTGGATCGGTATTGAAGTCGGAGTCGGAGTTCCATTCGGAGTTGGTGTTTTTATTTCCCATTTTCTTACCCACTTGCACTTTCCCAGCATCCAAACAAACAATAAGAAATTTTCTTACCCATTATTCACACTTCCTAGCATCCAAACCAAGACTAAAAAAGATCTATGCTACTAAAAACAAGATTCCAAACTGGTAAACACAATAGGCGACAGAGACAACGATGTTGGAGGGTCAATATTGGGTTGTCAACGCATTCTTTCCATGGGAGGTACAACACCGTTGGTCCTAGCCACGGGCCGATATACATGAGATGACGGCAAAACAAGATAAAGAGACTAAGGAGGTAGAGAAAGAACAAAGAATCAAAGATGCAGAGGACTTAGGAGGTAGAGAGGCTACTAGAGAAAATGGCTGAGAAATAGAAATGCATAGGGTTAGCAAAGAGATGAATATATAGGAACAGAGAAATGACGTCATTTGAATATTTGTTTTCTTATAAAAGAAAAAAGTTGCAATTGAGTGATTTGGTGTACGCAAGGGCTCGAACCATGTTCATTTGGTTTGCAAACTTCAACTATGACCGTTGGGAACTTAACTGGTTCTATCAATTATGTTACAACATCAAATATATTAAGTATACCTATCGGAGTCAGAGTCGGAGTTGGTAGTCCGTCACCTTGTTCAACTCCAAACTCTGACTCCAACTATTTTCACCATCGAACTCCGATTCCGAACTCCGAATTTTCTATCTCAATTGGAGTCGGAGTCGAAGCAAGTGTCAGCCGAAGTTGGAGTCATTAGATTCCACACCTCTCAAGCATTTGTAACAAAAAATCTCAATTTACACAATCATATGTCTTCTCCCTGTGAACTTTGCATAATAATCCTGGTTCACCCGACTTGATGTGACTCTCCAAACATTCATTGGCAAAGAACACCGAGTCAAAAATTTGCCGACCTCGTATGAATGCATTTTGGGAATTGGATATGATCTTCAATACTAAATCTAGTAGCCAATATCTTCAAAATGATATTGTACATACTGCTCACCAAGTTAATAGGTTGAAAATCCTTAGGTTCGGTTTGGGGCATGGGACGAGACTTAAAATTCTCATCTCATCATTACAACTTTTCCAAATTTCCATACAAAATATAATAAACAATTCAACTTTTTCAAATCTGAATTTAATTTTTTCAAATCCCAAAATAATAATAATATTAAAATATAATATTTTAAACTTACATTTAAAATAAAAAATTCTCATCTCACTCCCCAAACCTAACCTTAATCTCCACCACTCCCGGCTTCTTTGGAATAAGGGCAATGAAGGTAGCATTTAGGCTTTTCTTCAAACTTACCTCATTCATGAAACTCATGGAAGAAGCTCATGGTGTCATCTTTAACTACCTCCCATGTACACAAATAAATCTCAGTTAAAGATCGTAGTAGGGCTTTACCAAATCAATCTTGCACAACATTCCCGACTCTCCAGATCTAATTCTGCTTTTCAGGAACTGATTGACAATAAGGGTGGAATCACAATTCGCTTGCTCCTAATAAAGGTTTTTTGAGAGTTAGAGATAGCCTTTTCCAGCATCATTTTCAGCTTGTTAGCCAAAACTTTGGCTCTGATTTTGTAGATTGCACTTATAAGGCTACCAGGACGAAAGTATTTGATATCAAATGTTTCAACTTTCTTCTGTACAAGGAGGGCTAAATGTTACAATAAGGCTCTTAACAAATTTACCCTTAGCCTAGAAGTCGTGAAAGCTCTCAACTCATCTTTTATCAGATTACCACGTGATTGGAAAAATGCCATTACGTAAACATCTAGACCCGAGGCTTTATCTCCCTTGAATGTCTTCACTATACTTAAGCACCTCATCCACCTCAAATGGTCTTTCTAAATAATTTGCTTCCTTTGCTCCCAAAAAGGCGAAATGCAATCCATCCAACTTGCGTCTCGAATGGAATTGTTTTGTGTCAGCTCCTTATAAAATCGTAAAATATGATCACCCACTTTTTGCCCATTAGTAGATATTGTAGCATTAATTATTAAGGAATCAATAAAGTTGTTCCTTCTATGCAGTTCACCACCTGATAGAAAAATCTCGTGCACCTATCACCTTCTCTCAACCACAATACCCTTAATTCTTGTCTATATGATTAAAAAAGCACATAATATGAAGAAATTTTGCATGGAAAGGGCCTTTGATGTCACCAAAATAATAATCTTAATTCTTAACCAGTGCTGTTAAAAGCACTAGGCACACTTAAGTGCATAAACTGCCTAGAGCCTAGGCACAAGCACACACCAGAGTGAAGTAAAGCACACGCTTTTTTAGTAATGATAAAATATAATAAAAACGGTTTTAAGAAGGCCACATAATATTAAATTTAGCATATTAACTCTTTTATTAGAGTATTATGAAACATGACAATTAAGTTTTTTTGATAAGTAGAAACATGACAATTAAGCGATCAACTAATTATATAAAATATGAAAATAAAAATTTTATATACTTCTCTTATGGCTTCACTTAATTATATAAAACCATGATATTTGATAATCATAACCAAAATAAAGTATGTAGTTGAATAAAAGTTCAAAATATATCTAAAAGGCAATGCCCAAAACAAAACAAAAACTGTTGGGAGTATAGCAACAAAAAAAAATAAAAAATAAAAAATACTCCCAATACAATGCAATCCTAAAGCATATAATGATGCAGTTTATTTTATTAACCCATGTGCTACATATTTATTACTTTGGTGTCTGGCTAAAGAGTCACATGATTAAGGACTGAAAAAAAAGGTAGCAAAGAGCGCTTTTTGCGGTTGAAGCTCACCACTAAAAGCATGCTTAAATTATGCTTTTCGATTGCACTTCGCTTTTTTTTTATTTATTTACTGAGTTAATATGCTAAATATAATATTATGTTGCTTTTTAAAACCATTTTTATTGTATTTTATCATTAGTAATAATGTGTGCGCTTTACTTCACTCTGGCGTGCGCTTGCGCCTAGGCTCTAGGTGGCGCAATTCGCTTTTAGTAAGCAAAGTGTTTTAACCCTTGGGGCTTTGCACTTTATGCTTAAGCGCCCTTTTAACAACTTTGTTCTTAACAGGCAAAAGCATTTGTTTTGTCCCAATCTACAGAGATGAAAGAAAGCATAAGAAATTAACTCCCCAAAACAATGTTTTCTTGTTTTGTCAATTATCTCTCCACACAAATAGGGTCTGTTAAACATACCCTGTAAATCCCAAACTTAAGGCTTGTTTGGACAATTAGATATTTTCAGATATTCTCAAAACTTCTCATAATTTCCTTGCCAAACATCAAACACAAAAAACTTTTCAATTTTAAATCTTCAACTTTTTCATCTAATCATTATCTAGATACAAAACTCAATATAACTTTCTCAAACTTCCAAACAAAACACAAAAAACAATACAACGTTTTCAAATTTCAGAACAAAAATAATATTAAAAATTTATATTCAAACAATTTTTTAACTTTATAATATTTTTATTCAACTTTTTCTCTCTCCTTTAGCAAAACCCAATAAAACATCTTAACTCAAAACAATATTACTACTATTTACAGAATTCTAAGATATTCTAAGTGTCCAAACAAGCCCTTAATTTTGTAACTTTTGCTTTATTACTTTCAATTGTGGTTGTAACCATCTAGTATGTGCAGTTTACTTTAATAAAGCTCGAATACCTTAATCTAAATTCAACACTCGCTCCCCTCCTCCACCAACCCTTTTTCTCTCTTCTAACTTTCTATACATAAGTTCTTGACATGTATTTGTTTTTTTTTTTTCTGATAAGTAAAAATTTAATAATCCACGTAATTAGGCATAGCCCCAAGTACATGGGGAGTATACAAGAGGAAACACCTAATTACAAGCTATGAACTGGAAAAAGCAACTTAGAAATCATGAAAACTAGTCCCATCCAATACAATAGCTGATGCCCAAAGTAAAAATGTACTGAAAAAAACTAGTTCTTGAGTGTATTTGTTAAATGCAGGTTTTATTGAATCAGGCCAAAAAAGGACATAGGAGTCAAATGTAGATGGGATTAGGTTTAGCTGAATAGCTATAAACCCTACCCAATGCCATGCTACATAAATCTCATCTTATCTCGTCTTATCTCAATATCCAAATATCACTCAAATACAAACATTTTTCAATTTCAAATCTTCAACTTTTACATCTAATCAATTATCTAACCAATACAACTTTCTCAAACTTCCAAACAAAATACAAAAAATAATTATTTTTTCTAATTCCAAAATAAAAATAATATTAAATAATTATATTATAACAATATTTTGACTTTATAATATTTTCATTTAATTTTTTTCTCTCATTTCTCAAAACCCCATAAAATATTTTAACTCAAACAGTTTCACTACTATTCGCATATTTTTTGTCTCATCTCATCTCAGCATCCAATGAAGCCTCAGGTGTGGTTTGGATAATGAGTTGAAAGTTAGAATAAAATATTGTTAAGATTTTATTTTTTAATATTATTATTATTTTAAGATTTGAAAATGTTGAATTTTTTATTATATTTTATAAGGAAATTTGAAAAAATTGTAATGATAAGATGAGATGAGTTGAGATCACTTCTCAATCAAAACGGGGCGTTATGATATGTGTTTGTAGCACAAAATTCTTCTCATCCTCCAGGAACCAAATATCCAATTCATATAGTGTAAAGGAATATCTACACCGTTTTTTTGTTTATTGGCACCAAGCGCCTAGAACAGAGTCCTAACAAGCCTCGGGGGTGCATAGGTTCTCTACAAGGAGTTTCTAGCAAGTGCAGCTCAGATAGTTCAAGAGAAAATTCTATCAATCCAATGGCCCCTACAAATTGTTTGTACATAAGGGTTCGAACCTTAGACTTAGAAAGAGCATACCACCAAGATCAAGGCTCTTACCACTTGAGCCAACCCCTAGGGGTTGCAAAGGAAAGCTGAATATGAGAGCTAAACAAAGAACAGATCATACTTATGACGACCTAATGAGACCCTAAGAATGTCGTTTTTAAATGCAGTGAATAAATCATAACTTTTAAAACATTAAATAAGGTTAATAGCTTACTTGCACTCTGTTACTATAAGGTTGATAGCTTTATTCCTTTGCTTTTTCTTTGTAAGAAACTCTGCGGGAAATGCTTCCAAAACAACTCTGGGCAGCACCTATGTATGCAAAGAATATTACCAATAAGATTAGATAATCTATCTTGGTTTCAAGAAGATTAGCAAGCTTCTCTAAATTCAGTTATTATTTGTTGTTAGAAGCACTTCAATAAATGAATTGCCTCACAACATAAAAATGGCAAGTTTAATACACATCTGATGGGTGTTGAACCCCCAACCTCATCCTCCACCATATCATATAGTGGGAGGGGATTCCAAGAGCTCAGTCAAGGCATGCACAGACATTTCTATCTGGCATTAAATTATCACAGCTACTTAGGTTTGTCAATTGTCTGAATGGGGAACAGACCAAAAAAGACAACAGAAAAAATAAAGACAACTTCTTTGTCATACCAAAGCATCTCCAGACCTTCTAAGCTCTGAGATCCATCCTGTATCAGCATTATGTCTCCCCTCAAGAATTAAACTGGTCCCTTGGCTGGAATTTTTTTAACAGACAATTGGATAAAAATGCAATAGAATACGCATTTGTTAGTCAAAGATGCCTTAAAATCATAAATAGATAGGATAATCATGAAATTTTTTTAATAATATGGACTTCATCTACAACGATGAAGTTTGAGACAATCAAACTCAAGAACAGCCCCAACCCCCCCCCCCCCCCCCCCAAAAAAAAAAAGAAGGTATCCACTGTTACAAAAATGCACACAACTCTCTGGAACAATATGCCACAGCTTAAAACCTTTATTCCAGCATCATTTGTTTTCACTGATGAGATGAGTTGAGATGAAAGTTAAAAATTAAATAAAATATTGTTAGAATATATTATTTTTGTCTTGAGATTTGAAAAAGTTAAATTGTTTATTTTATTTTCGTGTGAAAATTTAGAAAAGTTGTAATAATGAGATGAGATAAGTGGAGAAGAGTTGTGAAAACAAACGAGGCCTTACTCGCCCTCTTCTATTTTAGCCAACAGAGGGGTCTGAATAAATTGTCAATTGAATATAGCTCAATCACCCACTTTCATCACTTCGTCAAAATTTACAATTTAGGAGCTTACCTCTTTAGATCATACCAGATAGGTGATAAATGTGTAAACTTGGAATTAAACCTTTTTGCTAATTCATAGCCCTTAGAGTTCCTGCACCGTTCCAGAAGATGTAGTTTCAGTACCATATGAATCAGCATACCTAACTAAGAAAACTACAATGTCCCCAATATATAAACCTCTCCCTCTCTCTCCCTCCCTCCCCAACCCAAAGAATTGAAGCGTCCAAAATCAAGCTCTACAACTTTCACTTTGATTAACCAGGCGGCAGTAGTCAAATACAGCAAAGAAGACAGCGTTTAATCACTGACAGTTTTGTTTCAATTAGAACTATTAATAGAATACTTGTAGCATTTCACCCATCAGTTTAGTCGAAAAATGATCCGACAATTAAATGTGACAGAAAAAAGAGCGATCAGAAATACCATGGAGTAATGTAGGCCAGTGCAGGATTAGTAAAATGCCGGCGTGACGTATTTTCTGAGGCCTTAGAATTCTCCTGCATTTCTTATAACATCAGAAAGAAATAAGAAGGCAAAACGATAATAAATTTCTTGCTTTCACTACAACATTAAAGCATAATACTATCCTCTTTTTGGTAGCTGAGAAAAACCAGGAAAAGAAGAAATGAAAGCCCAAAACACTCAGTTCAACAAACCCTAAAAAAATCCTATCTTTCATTTCTCAGATATCATACAGAACATAGACAAAATAATGATACGGCTCAACTAATGAAGAAATATTTAGTTTTTAAAAATATACAAGAGATTGGATGAATTGAGGATTTCAAAAAGTTAAAATTGTTTATTATATTTTACTTGAAAATTTAAAAAAATTATAATAATAACATGAAAATACTCTAGAAATTGTTTTTACATAATTATTTTATAGTTATAGCAATACTCCTCAGCTAAATCGCATGAGCAAGGTTTTGAATAATATTATAACAAAACCCCAAAACGCGTTTGTAAAGGGGAGACAAATTCTGGATTCAGTTTTAATTGCCAATGAAAGTTTGGATTGTAGACTCAAGGAGGGTAAACCAAGTCTCTTGTGTAAGCTGGACATGGAGAAGGCCTATGACCATGTAAATTGGGATTTTTTGTGCTACTTACTTGCGAGATGTGGTTTTGGGGAGAGATGGTTATCTTGGATTCGACATTGTATATCTACGGTCCGCTATTCGGTGTTGGTGAATGGAACACCGGAGGGATTCTTTACCAGCTCCAGGGGATTAAGACAAGGGGATCCCCTATCCCCTCTACTATTTGTTTTTGTTATGGATGCTTTGAGTCGCATGTTGAGTGCAGCGGTTAGTGGAGGTTTTATTGCTGGTTTCTCGGTGGGAGGGCTTTCCATCTCTCACCTTTTATTTGCTGATGATACACTGCTGTTTTGTGAGCCTGACAGTGTTCATATGCAATATTTGAGAGCTGTTTTGCTATGCTTTGAAGCGGTTTCAGGTCTGAAGGTAAACCTTTCAAAGTCTGAAATGGTCCCTGTGGGTAGTGTGAACAATATTCAAGACTTGGCTTCTATATTGGGCTGTCAGATTTCTTCTTTGCCTTTGCAATACCTTGGCCTTCCATTGGGGGCAGCGTTCAAGACTAAGTCTATTTGGGATGGAGTGATAGAAAAAATTGAAAGAAGATTGGTTGGATGGAAACGGTTATACCTATCCAAGGGTGGTAAATGGACTCTTATTAAGAGTACACTATCTAACCTACCCACGTATTTTCTTTCCTTCTTTCCGATACCCGCAAGTGCTGCTTCTCGCATCGAAAAACCCTTTCGCAACTTTCTTTGGGAAGGTATGGGGGACGAAGCTAGAATCCACCTTGTGGGTTGGGATAAAGTTTGTTCTCCAATTCAATGGGGGGGTTTGGGAGTGCGTAATGTAAGGGTATTCAACAAAGCACTATTGGGGAAATGGTTATGGAGGTATCATAGTGAAGGAGAGGGCTTGTAGAGAGAAGTGATAGAGTCTAAGTATGGGAGCCTAAGAGGGGGGTGGTGCTCTAACGAAGTCAGGGGAGCACATGGAGTGGGCTTGTGGAAAAACATAAGAGCTGGCTAGGACAGATTTTCTCATTTTTTCAGATTTATAATTGGCAGCGGCAACAATGTTTCATTTTGGCATGATGTTTGGTGCGGGGACATGGCTCTTAAGCAGGCGTTTCCTATGCTTTACCAAATCGCATGCGACAAGGAGGCTGCTATGGCTGATTTATTGACACGCTCTAATGGTGCTGTTCATTGGAATGTGACTTTTCCAAGAGTGGCTCAAGATTGGGAGCTGGACATGTTGTCTGGTTTTTTTGACTCTCTATATGCTACATCTTTTGGAAATGTGATGAGGGATAGACTGGTGTGGAAACCAAGTGGTAATAAAAAATTCTCGGTGAGGTCCTTTTATTCGGCCCTCTTGGGCCTACACCATGGTCATAGCTATCCTTGGAAAGCTATTTAGAAGTGCAAGGTACCTTCCAAAATTGCTTTCTTTGTCTGGACAGCATCTATTGGGTGGATTCTTACCTCGGATAATTTGAGAAAACGTGGGTTCATTATTTCAGATTGGTGTTATATGTGTAAGTGTGATGGGGAATCTGTTGATCATCTCTTATTATACTGTGAAGTAGCTCAGAGCTTATGGCATGATGTTTTTAGTAGGGTAGAGGTGGCATGGGTCATGCCTAGAAGTGTTAAGGATCTTATGTGCTGTTGGAAAGGTATACGGGGAAATGCTCAAATCGCTGGAAAATGATACCTCACTACATTATGTAGTGCGTGTGGTTGGAGAGAAACAAGAGGTGTTTCGAAGATATGGAGCTCTCTATGGCTGAACTGAAACGTTTCTTTTACTGTACTTTGCTTTCCTGGACTTCTGCCATTATTTATAATACAGATAATCTCCATATTTTACTTGTAAACCTCACTAGTTCTTAGTTGTAACCTAGCATGTTCTTTATATGCCTCTAGTGTACTCAAGCTATGCCTCTTTATGAATAATATTTACTTTTACCTATCAAACAAAAAAAAAAACTTGGGTTACTCTCATTTTCCTCATCTGTCTCAGCAGCCAAACAGATTAAAGCAGCTTCCGAAACATGCTAGTCTCTGGAGTACAGTACTTACAGTGAGGATCTCTTGGTAGTTGACGTCGGCTTTGACAAGGCCTCCTTGAAAAACGAACGAGTCCATAGGAATTGGAGGCGGAGAGTATATTATACGGTAAACGAGGACGGAAATAGCGGGAGATACGATGAAGAAGATGACGAAAATGATTATGAGCCTACGATCCGATGAGGCAGAGTTACCGAGTTGGTCTTGCTCTGTGGACGGTTCGACTATTTCCTTACTACGATTCGAACCGGGTGCGAGTCGGCGATCTCGCCTCTTTGCCATTTGCTGTCTCCACCGAGACACCGTCGACACAGAAGATTTTAGCTTCTTCGGCTGCAATCCTCGCGTAACACGGAAAGTGAAATGGGGGCCTATGGCTCGATTCGATTGAAACCGATTCGGTCTAGATTGGTCTCATTTTATTATTTAAATATAAATATTTTTTAAATTTAAATTTTTGACTTTTTTATTTAATTATTATTTAATGATTATAATTTTTTTAATTTTTAAATAAAATATAAAAACATTTCAACTTTTTCAAATTTTAAAATAAAAAATTATATTATAACTCTATTTTAACTATATAATTTTTTATTCAATTTTTTTCTTTTTTTACATAACCGCATTAAAATCTTAACTCAAATAAATTCACAAATTATCTCATTCGTATTCACAATTTCTCATCTTATTTTATTTATATAACCAAACAAAGCCTTAATCTGATTATGATTTATTTGGATGTTAAGATAAGATAAAATATGTTAATAATAATGAAATAGTATAGTAATAAAATAATTTGACTTAAAATATTTTATGAAATTTTGATAAATGAGAGAAAAAATATAATAAAAATTTATAAAATTAAAATATTTTTAAAATATAATTTTTATTTTGTGATTTCAAAAAGTTGAATTATTTTTTATATTTTATTTGGAAGTTTGAAAAAAAAATATAATGATTAGTTAATTATTAAATAAAAAAATTTAAAAATTAAAATTAAAAAAAAAAATTGTATTTGAGTGATTTTTGAATATTTGTGTTTGATAAAGTCCAAACGATGCCTTAATATAAATTTGTCAAAAATCAAATCAATTAATACATTATTTCGAATCTTCGGTTACACGTTATTTTAGACCATGTTTAGCAAAACAACATATCTCAAGTCTTCTTATATATTTCCTTATCAAATATTATTTAAATATAAAATACTTTTTAATATCAAATATTTAATATTTTCATCTAATCTTTTTTTATATAAGTTGTTTATTTAAGTAGAATAACATACTTTTGCATCTAATTATTATGTAAGGTACTGGATGTTAAAATTATATAATTAATCTCTTTGAGGGGGTTAAGGCTTTCAATACATACTTTGGATATAATTGTCTGATACCCTTTCATTGATAGATGATAAACTTAAATACAACTATAAAATAACAAATAACCGAAAACACAAACTCATGCTAAGCACAAATAAGAACCTATAAATAACAACTCATAAATTAAGAAATGCCACTTCCACACACATAACTTACTCATAACTTAATCTAAAGGACTTGGACATCAATAACAACCCAAAAGACTTTAGGCTGTGTTTGGTTGTTGAAGTATCTTCAACACTTTTCAACTTTTTTCACTACTATTCATTATTTTATTATTACTTTTTACCTACTTTTACTACTATTTCTTACTTTTTACCTACTTTTTATTACTATTTATTACTTTATTATTACTTTTCACCTATTTTTTATTACTATTTATTACTTTATTATTACTTTTCACCTACTTTTTATTACTATTCACAACTCTCTTCAATACTTTTTATTATTATTCACAACTCTCCTCAATACTTTTCACCTACTTTTGACTTCATAAATTGAGACTTGCTAGTGGACTGCCCAGTAGTCCAACCATTACCCAAGCCCTGACCCTGCTGAGCTTATGGCCTAACCATAAGCCCATAGGCCAATGACAATCCCTCCTCCATTAGAAGACCTTACGCACAAGGTCAAGGAAGTCTTTAACCAACTACTGATAATGCACCCAAGATGCGTCATCAATCCCTAACCCCTCCATTGAACTAGAAACTCGCTAATGGCGTGACTTCCCATCTCCTTCATTTGTCTTTCCAAAATTGTTTTTGCTTTGCTCATATACCTTCATCAATATCTATCGTAGGAATAATAGGAACTAGAGTGTTTCGTCTACCAACTTTAGCACGACACATGGAACACGATATGATTGGAGGAATTGAGAGGGAGATCCAAGTGATAGGTGATGCTACCAATTTGTTCCAAAATCTAAAAGGGCCCAAAAAATCTAGGAGAAAGCTTCAAATGTTGGCACTGAACTAGCAAATGTTGGTTGTATGGTTGTAGCCACAGGTAATGTGATACCCAAATTTTAGTGTATTTTTATTGAAAAAGTATTTTAATTGACTTAAAAATTGGTTCTCTTATTTTAAATTTATTGGATTTTTGCTAGATTTATTTTGTGATTTTAAGTTGTGAAATTTATTTCGATGTGTTTTTTTAATATTAATTATTGTTTTGTGTTTAAATTATTTTTTAATTTAAATCAGTTTATTTTTTGACTTTAAATTATGGTTTTGTTGGTTTTTATTTATTATTTTATTTTAGCTAGTTACTGCGTTTAAATTGTGTATTCAATTTATTGTTTTAAAATCATTTTCATTGGATCAATATTGTAACTCAAGTTATGAGGATTAGATCTCATTTCTTTCCTTTGCTTTTACTTTTTCTTTTTTCCTTTTTCTCTCTTTCCTTTTTCCTTTCCTCCTCTTTTCTTTTTTCCTCTTATTTCTCATCTGCTCCTCCTTTCTCCCACGCGACCCAGCCCCCTCCCTCTCCCCGTTCAATTTCGTTTGGCCCTCCAGTGCACTGCCACACGCCGACGTGAGCCTTACCGCCGCTCCCACCTAGTTCCCCACCAGCTGGCAATCCTCTCCCTCCATTTTCAGGTCCAACCATGATGTCGTTAGCCTCCACGCACGGCTAGAAGTCACTGCTTCTTTGTGCTTCAGCGCCACTATCACTCCACCATCAATCATCACATTTTCACCACTTCATCACCAGTCCTTTAACAACCCAAACCACCCTTCCCCAGCTCTGATCCACCACTGGTGAAGCTCAACCATCACATTTTTCGATTTGGGCTTTTTTGCCTTCAACCGCCGCCTACGCTGTCACCCACAGCCAACCACCACTACCATTAGCTTCACCTACACCTCAAAACCCTACCCTAGTCTTTCCTAATCTTCGTTTGTCTCTGTTCAAATTTGGGTATTTTAAGACCCATGGCCATAGTGCATTTTGTACCGTGACGTTGTTTTGCTGACACCTTTTGCAGCTCATTGATTATCCAAAAATTATATTATAGTGTTGTAAGTATTTTTTTCAAAGAAATTTTGAGATTTATTTATATTTTTGTGCTAATTCTTATTTATTATGAATTGGTTGGTTGTGCCGAACTGAATCCGAGGAGTCGGGAGTCGGATGGATTGGAGGATAGAGTTATTTGTAGGGGTGGGCATCGAGGCCTTGCACCCCGCTGCACCGCCCCGTTTGCCCTGACCCGCATATACGGGATGGGGTATCCACACCTTGTCCCCCGCCCATATAAGAGTTTCCCAACGAAGGCGAGGGACGGAGGGGCTAAGCCCCCGATTTGCATTTCCCCAACCCCACACCGCATATATATTATATTATATATATATAGCCCTATATAAATGAAATTCAATTGCACTCGCCACTTGCACCACTTTCTTGCTCTTGTTCTCTCCTCTCTCTCTCTCTCTCTCTCTCTCTCTCTCTCTCTCTCATGATGCACGATATCCAGATTAAAGTATCCTCTCTTGCCATCACAAAGGTAAGACTCCGCAACCAAGTTTGGCAGTTTCTCCATTTTTTTTTTTTTTGAGTTTTGATCGGAGATTGGAAGAATGATGCGTTGAATCAGAGATGGAGGATGAGAATTTGTAAATTTGTGTGCTATGGATTTGTGGATTGGGATTGTGCATCTGTATTGTATTTGTGAATTTGTTTTTTTTTTTTATAGTTTTTATTATTTCGGAAACCTTAAATTAATTTATGATTTGAAACTCAAAACCCCTAAATCAGGTTTCAATCCGAAATCCTAATTTTATTTAGGATTGGAATCCCTAAATCAATTTAGGGTTTCAGATTGAAACCCCTAATTTTCATTTATTTTTATTAATTTTCAGAATTTAATAACTTGAAATAAAAGACAAAATCTGAAAATTTTTACCATATTTAACATTTTTATGATTCAAAAGAGTCTTTATTTTACTTTTTATTATTATTATTATTAGGGACCCAATTTTAAATGAAATTGAAAGGAATCAAAAGATTATTGTTTTCTAAAAAACTATTAATATTTATCTCTTTTCACAAATATTTATGCATTTTTAATTTTACCTTTTTAATTCAGAATACTTATGGTTACATTTCTTTTTTAGTTTTTTTTTTTATTTTTATTTAGTGATTTAGAAAATGTTGCCTAATAATACTATGAATTTTTTTAAAAAATATTAAAAAATAATGTAAAAAAAAAACAAATATGTATAGCTAATTAACTAATTGAATTTTATTTAGCGGTTTGAATTGAAACTCCTAAAATTTCAATTTAGGGTTTCAATACGTAATCCTAAATTTAAATTTTAAGAGTTTCAATTCAAACCCCTAAATAAATTAGTTTCAATCATTGCACTTTGTCTTGTTTATTATTTCATGTATTATTACATTTTTTATGTCTTGTGTTTGATTGCACTTTGCCTTTTTTATTTTTATTTTTTATCTTTTATTTTTTATATCTTGTATTGGATTGTACTTTGAAAATGATTTATTGTGTTGGAGAATCAGGAATGTCTTCTCAAAGGGATCTGGATTTCAATGAGAGCTCTCCTACCCCACCCAATACCTCTGCCTCAGAACCTAACTCTACTCCAACTCCTACGATGAGTACACCTTGCCCTGCCCCTAAACTCACACAGGGCAAGAAACCTGTGTCCATAGTTTGGTCTCACTTTACCAAACTAGAGGATGGTGACCCCAATAACTAACAAGTTAAATGTAATCAATGTAGAAAAATATATGGATGACACTATAGGAAACATGGTACATCCCAACTGAAGGTCCATTTAGAGGAACAATGCAAGAAGAGTGCAAAATTAAAATCCTTAGTAGAGAAGAGTCAATCTAGACTAGATATTGGATTAAGAAAAATAGCGGATGAGAGTGGTGGGGCCGGGGGTCCAACGTTGAAGAGGTATACGAAGTATAATCTCAATGAGTGTAGAAGGAAGTTAGCTCGTATGATTGTCATAGACGAGTTGCCTTTTCAGTTTGTGAAGGGTAAAGGATTCCAAGAATTTGTCCAAGAGTTGGAACCGAGATTTACGCTTCCTTCTAGCCACACTGTGGCAAATGATATTAAAAAGATGTACAGAAAAGATAAAAATGTTTTGATGGGCCAATTGGTGGGTTTGGTAGTTTGCCTCACTACCGATACTTGGACTTCTATCCAAAATATGAATTACATGTCTTTGACTGTGCATTTTGTTAATTCTAATTGGGTTCTTCACAAAAAGATTATTAAATTTTATCAAATAATCGATTATAAGGGTGAAACGATTGGGAAAACCTTGGAGACTGTAATAAATGAGTGGGTGTTGGCACGGGTTTTGACTATTGTGGTTGATAATGTGTCATCTAATGATGTTGTTTTGGGATATCTGAAGGCTTATCTTAAAGAGGCAAATAAGGCATTCTTGGGTGGTGAATATTTACATCTTAGATGTGCTGCACATATTTTGAATTTAATTGTGATTGAGGGGTTGAAAAATGTTGATGACACGCTTGAACAAGTTAGAATGACTGTGAAATTTATGAGATCTTCTCCTTTTAGATTGAAGAAATTCAAAGTTGTTGCAAAGATTGAGGGCATAACATCGAAGAAGGGTCTTTATACTGATGTTCCTACCCTATAGAACTCAACCTTCTTGATGTTGGAAGCAGCCCAAGAATATAAGGCAGCCTTTCAATTATTAGGTGATGAAGACATTTAATATGTCAAATATTTTGATGAGCAAAGGCGATTAGGAAAGCCTAATGATGATGATTAGGTAGTAGTTTCTACTTTTGTTGATTTTCTCGGGCTTTTTTACGATGTCACATTGAATATATCTGATTCTTTGTACCCTACATCCCATGGGTTTTGTCAACAAATATGTAGAGTGAAAGAAGAATTAGAAGACATGTGTAGGAATTCCAATGAAAGGATGAGAGAGATGGCAGTGACTATGATGCTAAAATATAACAAGTATTAGAGAGATTTGACTAGAATGAATATTTTGTAATAGGTGGCTGTTATTCTTGATTTTCGTTTGAAATTTTCAGGCATGTTATATGGTTTGGGACTTGCTCACGATTAGGCATAGGCTGATCTTATTGGTGAAATGGTTTGAAATACCCTGGTTAAATTGTATGATGAGTTTAATGTAATTAAGGGTGATATTGCATCTAATATACATACACCTACTCCAACGCCTCCTACAGATATCGTGATCGGGCCTCTTACAAAGAAGCGTAGAATGTCATGGACTAAGACTTTCGGACAGAATTCCACACTAGTTCATCAATCTACGAAGGTGGTTTCGGAGTTAGACAACTATTTGTCAGCAGATATGGTCCAAGATGATGATAATAATTTCGATATATTATGATAATGGAAGACTATAGCAAATAAATATCTCATTCTTTCTGAGATTGCCCACTGTATTTTGGACATCCCTATTAGCACCGTTACCTCAGAGTCAACCTTTAGTACCAGAGGGCACATATTAGATCATTTTCGTAGTTCATTGTCTCCTACAACTATAGAGGCATTGATATGCACATAGAGTTGGACGAAATGAAATGATATTCATGTTCCTGATGTTTTAGATTTTAAGAAGACCGATGAGGAGGAGGATGGTGATCAGTTTAGATCTGGACCACTTGGTAATTGTTTTCATTTTATTTTTTTTTATTTTTTTATATTTATTTCAATTTCATCGGTATTAATTTTAGTATTAATTGACAATTGTTATAGAAACACATGAGAGGACGTCTAGCTCTGCTACAATATAAATATGTGCTCAAGCCTAGGCCGTCCCAAATGTCACAGCCAAAGACAATCTACATCTCTCTCTTTAGAATATTCAAAATTTGAATCATTTGTTCATATTATGTATTCAATGATCTGTAAATTTGATACAATATCCCTTGGAAAATTTTATATTTGTAATTTTGTAATTGTTTAGCTTTTCAATTTTGTAATAGCTTAATTATTATTATTAGTTTCTTAGGTATTAGATTAGTAACTTTTATTCATGTAACTTTTTTTTTAGTAGACTAGACTGACTAATAATTATTAGCCATAAAATCAATTTTTATTCATGTAACTTTTTTTTTTTTAATCTGATTTTTAAATTTTTCTTTTTTACTTATAATTTTATAGGCTCAAAATGGCCTAGAAGCTGTTTCTGGGCCTAAAAGAAAAGCTTGTGGGCCATTTTAAGCCCATTTCAGTTGTTTCTAGGCCATTTTTGGCTTAGAAATTGCTTCTGGGCCCAATGCCTAGTATGGGCAGATGGATTGCCCTCTAATCCGTACCCAGTTATGCGGGACGGGGTACATCGCCCTCGCACACTAGGGGCGGGGGATGGGGGCAGCATTCCCCATCCGCCCCATGCAGGGGTGAGGGGCGAGGATGGGGCTACCCCGCACCGTGTGGTGCGAGTAGCACCCCTAGTTGTTTTTGTGATTGGTCGGATGTTGATTATTTGTGTCATGTCTTGTACATTTCATAATTGCACGCATGTTCATGTTTGTAAATGAAAACTGAATTTTCACATAATTGCATACATATTCATGTGAATATTTGAAACTAGGTTTTCATGTGAAAAATAGATTTTGGGTGGGTGTGTATCACCACCCCAAGCCAAGATGAGGCATTATCTTGATAGAACTCATCTAGTCACTTGGGAGCGAAATATATTGAGTGATGTCTCCTAGATTGTAGTTGGGTGACAACAAGCTTGAACGATACGGTAACGCTGTCATGTCGACTCTATAGCCCCTCTGCTAGAGGGGCTAGAGGATACTTAGTCATGACACGTGCTAGGAGTGGAGCTAGGTATCGCTTGTTACGAAGTCACATGCGTGGTCGTTACCTACGGTGTGACAGTGAGAGAGCCAGAGTGTGTGGATGATCCCTAGGGGAGATCAATGTGCATACGATAAAATTGAATAATTGGTTTTGATAATTGGATAATTGGTCATTTTCTAGAAAAATAGCGAGTTTTGGTTGAAGGGCATGTGGACAATTTTCTAGGAAAATAGTGGTTTTTATATGTGGTTATTTTCTAGAAAATTGCAAGATTTGATTAATGTAATATATAGACCATTTTTTGAGAAAATTGTAGATTTTATGTTGGGCCATTTTCAAGGAAAATAGTAGATGTTTTAATGGACTGGTTATGTTTTGGGCCAAAATGAGATTTTGGCTTGCGTTGGAAAAAATTCATTTGCGTGAAAAATGATTTTTGGGTCTCATGCATAATCCATCATATGCATTCATGTTTGCTGGTTGCATCTATATATTTTATCTCGTGAGTTGTTTGGATTATTACTTACCTGTGGTACCATTTTGTGGTACTGTAGATTTTGATGCAAATGATGAGAAGGATGAGCCTGAAGAGGCAACTCCGCCAAAGAAGTGATTTGGTGCCATTTGCTTGTATTTTGGAAATTGTTATCCCGCTTTTGAATTATATATTTTGGCTTATATTATGCTTTGCTGGTTAACTATAATATTTTTGATATGCTTGTATTTAAGCGAATTTGTATTTAAACAATTCTGATACTTAGTAAATTGACTTTAATTATCTGTTGTGTTGTTTTTGTTGTACACTTTTTGCATGTACATACACTAAGCACTTAGCGATGGGATGCGTGACCTGTGTTGTCATCATCTCGACGCCTCGATTTCCACTTATTTGTACGTGGGAGTTGAGGGCATCACATGTAAACCCACTCGCCTTCTTCAAAATTCTACTCTATTTGCTTTAAATCTGCAAATGGTTTCAATCTTTCTTGGGCCACATAGATTTTCTCACAAAAGGAGGACAATTTTGTCTCGTGAATTTAAGGCTTCTTTCATGGACTGAACCGATGTTGTGCCTGGAGAATGAGCCAACAATGGTGAAGATGGGTTGGGGTGTAACCGGTTCGGTTTGGTCCGATTTTTGATAAAATTTGAGATCAAATTGATATGAACCAATTTTGTATTTTCAAAAATCACTTCAACACCGGTTACCCTCTAAACCGGTTCTTCTGGTTTTAGCAGTCCGATTCTTTTCAGTTTTCTGATTTTAATATATTATATTATATTATATATTATATAATATATATTATAATTGTATTATAAACTATAATGTTATATTATAATATATAATATAGTGATATATTATAGTATATTATAATATATAGTGATATAGTATTAGTATAACTATTAATGTAATAAATTATAGTGATATAAGATTTTAAAATTTAATATTATATTAATTAGTAATATATCATATAATACAAAATGATTTTATATATAATTATATATAAAAATTATATAAAATATAAAAAAATTAAAATATATATGAACTAGTTCAGTCCGATTTTAGGAAAAAAAAATTAAAAACGAACCGATTTTGATTGGTTTTAAAAAAATAAAACCGATACCAGAATGAATCAAACTCGGTACTAGACCGAACCCACTGGTTCAGTCCAGTTTAACGGTTCATCGATTTTTATTTTTATTTTTTTACACCCCTAAAGGTGGGTATCCATAAACTAATTCAAAATGTGTGATTTTTGTGGAAGTATGTAGATTTGTGTTTTACCACCATTATGCCATAAGTAACCATTTAGACCATTCTCTAAGTTTAACACCCTAGAAATATCACAAATAGTGCCCGACGCATTTGTTGACAACTTCACTATGTCCATTCGTCTTGAAATAGGTTGAACTGAATTTAAGCGCATTTCCTTTGAGAATAAGCTAGTTAACATTGGATCCCTATCACTTACAATAGAGTTAGGCATTCCATGTAATTTAAAAACATTGACATTAAAAACTTGAGCTATCTTAGAAGCAATGTAAGGATGAGCAACAGGAATGCAATGTGCATACTTACTCAGCCTATCCACCTCAACCAAAACAACACTAAATCCATGAGAAATGGGTAACCTTTATATGAAATCCATAGAAATGTCAAACCACACCTTCTTTGGAATGGGTAAAGGCTATAGGAGTCCAACTGGATGGATATTTTCAATTTTTTACTATCAATGTTGCTAAAGTAGGCGGAGACCATCTGGTGTTGAGTGGATATAAGCCATCGTGCATGGTGCCTTTAAGAATCACTTTATCTGTCTTCGGTTTCTTAAGAAGAAAGTCCCACAGATAAAACAAAAAATAACAATTATTATCCTTTGTGAATTGAGAAACTAATAGTAAATTTTTCTAAATAGATTGGAACAACAAGAACATTACTCAATGTGATAGAAGTGTGAGCTAGGAAGAATAACTAGTCCAACTATAGAAATAGGAAGAGCACTAATGTTGCCAACCATTACTAAATCAGTACCTATATACGATTCAATACCTTGAGCCTCATTTGTAGTGGAAGTCATGTGATGATTGGCACCTGTGTGAGGGTACCAAGTTTCATCAACGGTATAACCGACTTCAAGAGCAAGGAAAGCTTGATATTGTTAAACTTCTTTACCAGTTGCACAGCAGAAATCAGCCTTGTGATTTGGTCCCCCACAGTGAAAGTAGGTTATCCATGGAGAATATCCTCGTCCACAAGTAGAGGATTGAGCACCATAATTTTGATTGGTTCGTAAATGATCACCAAAGGCTTGGTTGGGGTTATAATTACCACACCACGAGAGCCTTTTCACTTTTGGTGTGAATATTGGAAATTTGCAAACCCACGACTGTGGGAATGATGACCTCTAAAGCAGTGTTATTGTCTTGGTATATAAAGCCATGGCAAAAGAAGCTAATTCACAGGCAAAGACAAGGCGCATTTTAAAATCCTATAGTTTGCTTATAACACCCTCAAGAGGTGGGAATGCATCTTGGGCATTGATGGCTACTTTGATAGGATCAAACTCAGATCCAAGACCTCTTAGTATACATGTGATGAAGTCATCTTCATTCATTGGCTTCTTAGTACCTCGGAGAGAAAGAGCCAAAGGCTTGGCTTTGTGCATATAGTCTTCTAATGAGGACATGCCTTGGGTGAGTGTTTGCAGTTCACCTTTCATTTGCTAGACTCTATTGTGACTTCTCCAACTTCCGCTTGTGATGAAATGAAGACTTTGAGTATTAGGACATGCAATATATGGTTATATACCTCTGTTCATGATATGTAATATGTAATGCATCCCAGTATGCAACTAATATTATGTAATAATCACAGTGGAAAAAGTATGACTTCTAAAAATTTTAAGCCATAATGAACTGAACATCCCAATAAATAATTTCTCTAAGGCATTGCATGGTAATCAAAACCATCTCTAAAATCATCACAATAAATTCCAACTTGCAGTCAGGGTTAGGCTCATCCTTAATCATTCATATTTAATGGTTGGAGTTCATCACCATCTCAATCATCGAAGTTTGGTCCTACAACTTCTACCATTTCAAGGGGATTGATAGTCGGTTGGACTATCATAGTGAGATTCCTTAAAATCTCTGTAAGTTAAATAATCAATGTATACAGAGATAAGATATACATAATAGATTATAAATATGAGATGTGTGCGTGATATGCAGAAAATTGTATTTACCTTCCATCCAGATTCCTCAACATACTTTAGAAAACTTTAATGTACATTTTCTTGTAGAGAACATCTTTTTAAAATATGCTTCTTATTATTAGAGCTATAATTACAAACATAAAATATCATCACAATTCCCCATTTGTACTGTGAGTACTTGCCGGTGACCGTAGCACAATCCAGGTTGAGACTACGTCATTAGAGTTGCCTAGATATATCTTTCAATGTTTTAATCTTAAGCATTCCATCATAATATATGCATCCATCATCATTAAATTCCATACACGACTTCACTATAGAATTCTTTACAAAGAATCTATTTGAAAGTACCATGCTAAAACAATATTCTTTCATGCTTTGTGCAAAAGTAACATAACACATGTCATGTATACAAGTAGCCAAATGCTCAATGGGGGTATTATATGACATTTCATGAACAAAATAATATACATAACATGAATTTGGTGTTTGTACAAGAATCATAGATAAATTATCCAAGAGTAATTATAAGCTAATTTACAAACTTTCTAAGTTCTAAAAATGGTCATGGTAAAATACATAATAGAGTTAGGAATCATGAAACTTCCAGAAGTTAATAAACTAAAATAAGTATTTGCAAAACTACCCTTAGCTTTCCCGAAATTGCTATTTGGGTTATAAACTTTCACTATTTGCATTATGGTCCCAAAGTCCACCAACACAAACTTCATATAATCCATATTATTATTCCATATATGACCTTAGAGTTTCATGAATCAAACATCCACTATGAGAATTTCATCTAACCCATGGCACACTTACGACTTAATTTCACTACATGTGAATTTAAGCCTATAATCTCTATAAACTCTTTATAACCGAAAGTTAACACAAACTAAAACATTGGAATTGAATTTATTAACATGCTAATAACTTAGATTTAAGCCATACAAAATCATAATAACATCCATGTGATGAAAAATATCAAAACATCAATAAATCACCAAAACCCTAGCATGATGTATCTAACTTCTCAATAACATACGAACTCTTATAGCTCTAAAGAATCATGCATATAATAGGCTTCTAGATGCTTATAACACATGCTCTGGAAAACTTAATCATGATATCAAAAGATAACTTCCAAACAAGTGAAAATTCAAACATGCTAGATGATCAACCCAAGATATAGATTTATAAACCTATCATGATATGTTGTTTTCCTCAAATACAAATCTTCATTCAATTAAACAAAACATTAGCTAAGCTTATGGCATTATATCAAGACATTTCATGGCTAAAGTTTCACATAAAAACAATGTATTCATGAAGTACTCCAAATATGAATTGAAACATGATTCCCAAAGGTTAAACTTATATAACTCAATCCAAATTGCATTCTTATAACATGAATCAAAGCCTAACATGTGATTCTAACTCCCAATAAATAGATATGGTAGAGTTACTCACCAATCTGTGGCTTATGGAGGTCTCAAGCTCAAATTTACTCCAAGGACTTAACTCTCACCTTTCGGTTTCACACTTCTTAAAACTATGGGGGTGTTTTGCTCACAAGAAAGCTAACTAAATGCTTGAGAGGAAGTGAGGGAAGGGGAGTGCTATTTATATAGAGTTCAATTGAGGAAGTAAGAGGTGCAAGTAATGAAGTGGTAAATGGTTTGGCTGAAGTGAAGTGAAGGTGATTGGTGTTGGCTTTCGGTGGAGTGCATGCTTGTGTTTTTAGATCTACACAGTAAAATCCATCATAGAACTGACTCATAGACAAGGACCAAAGGAGGGTGATAGGTGTAGGAAATAAGTGATTTCAAAAGTTGGAATAAAAATCAAATGATTTCCCAAGAGAAATCAAGTGGAGGACAACGATTTTTGCTCTCCATACTTGTCTAGTCTAGATCGTTAAGCTATTGTCCTATCTTTGTGGCACATTCTTGGTCACTATAACACTGTTTGAGTAGCTTTACTATAAGAGTATTGTGGATGAAATTTGGACACTTGGTGTTAGTTTTCTAGCAAAATAAAGGGAGTTGAATGGAGATGGGTTCAATCGAGAGTTTTGTGCATGGTTTCCTTCCAATGTGTCCAACGGTTTTGATCATTACTAGGGTTAGGACTTAGGGTAACATGAGTGTGATTTGATGTGGTGCTATAGGCATGTGATGAGGGCTAGATTGATTGTAGAAAAATTTAGAAGAACAAGGGTGCAGTTCGGTTGAAACATGTTCCATTTCCAAGGTGAAATAGTTTAGTATTTGGAGTGACTATGAGAGTTGTTCTCGGCTTCATCTTAGGCCTCAATTTTCCAGAGCTAGGTAGCATGAGAGTGGGTTAATTAAGTGTAGAAAATCAATTGATGAGATTGTTGAAAGAACAAGGTCTTGTTGGCTTTTTCTTGGAGTGCATCAATTTGCACCTAGTGCATCCGATTGGTGGGTTTTCTTAGAACGACATGCCTTCATACTTCATGACATAAGCAACAATTTATTTATTGTCTTAAAGTTGTGCAAGATTGATCCAAATCAACGGAAGAAGACAAAAATTTGCAAAAAATTGATGGAGAAAAGAGCTAGAAGAAATCGGCATGCATGGTGTTCGATGGATGGTTAAAGTTACTATTTCATGGCACGATGAAGGATTTTGGAAATGTGGACTTGGAGTCATGATGTAGGGCTGACCATGGTTAAAAATAAACACTAGGGGCATGTGCGAGGTTTGCAAAATAAAGAAAGCTATTTGCTAGGTGGTGGTATTTACTGTTTGTATAATGATGAGAATCCTGGCATAAAACTATTATTGAGCTAAACCTTAATGTAGGCCTTGCCTTGGGCCTCTTGTTCAATTTTTCTTGGGCCTTTCCTTGGACATCACTAGCATACTAAGTTGGGTCTTAGTTTTGGGCCTCACAGTAGGCCTTGTTTTAAATCTTTCTTTGGCCCATTTTTCCTATCAAGTTTGGACCTTCATTTTAACCAACTTTTGAGCCTTCTTGAAATCCATCTAATTTACATGGCTTGCTTTGAACAAATTACCAAGCTCATTAGGGTGGCAAGTCTTCTTCATTTTGCTTGTCATCGTGCTATTGGTCTCTTGGCAACCTGTTTTCGAAATTTTTTCATTGCTCTAATCCTAAGTAAAGCAAGGTGGAAGTTATTTTGCAAAATTATGATCCAAAAGCTCGATTTTATTTAAGAATCATAACTTACACTCAACCAAAGCCATAAGATATTATTGTCAAATTCTCAATATTTGACAATGTTACTATGTAGTCTTGAGTGGAGTGTTACATCTATCACATGTATGGCTTCCATACAAGATTTCCGACACTTCCCATGCATCATCGGAAAATTCAGTATTGATCACCTGAGACAAAGGTGCATTAGACAATAAACTATTCAACGTGTAGGTATAAGCTAATCTATGCGTAGTCAACGTGCAGTAGTGGGATTGGGTCTCACTATTCCATCTTTGCCTAAAATGGTCACAAGGGACACGAAATCTCCTATTTGACATAGCCTAAAAACGCATGTCCATGAAGTACAGGAACCACTTGGACTTTCCAAAGCAAAAAATTTGTGGAGGCTAATTTGATAGAGACATCAAGCAGAGTGGTTTTAGTAGGAGAGAACTCTATTAAGTCAGAATCAACCAAAGGTCGGTCCGACGAGATAAAGGAAGACATTGCGGGAACCTCATTTGGTGATGATACCATATAAGGAGAATATCCTACCTTCATGCAAGACCTTGAATTAACTTATATAGAGTTTACATGCGGAGTGTACATATGTCAATATTAATTATTTACATCTAAGGTGTCGACTAGTAGAGCTATACATGGTAATAGACTATTTACACACTATGTTATGATCACGTAAATAAGTATACGGTGTTGAGATATCATCGACAAAGATATGACATGTTTGTCTCTTCACCTCAATGGGTGTGATATCCTACAAATCATATCTATGGTTTGAAAGATTAAATTCCATTCAAAGTTTGATAAAAATCCCATAAAATAGAACCCAGAGTATGAAGCCATTGAACTCCTAACACAATATCACAACCACCTAAAGTCAGAACATAACAATCTGTGTGATAAGTGTTACCATGCATGTTAAATTGGATATCCATGCACTTCCCTTCATTGAATAAAGTATCTCCATTTGCTACATTAACTAGGAGCCCATCTGTTGTGTGTGAATGCAATCATTTTGTTGGATCAAGTGGTCCATGAAGTTATGTGTACTCCCAATATCAATGAGAATCACCTCCATACAGCCTCTAATATGGCCCACAATTTGCATTGTCTTGGAGCTTGGAAAGCCTGATAAAGCATGAATTGAAATATAGGGTACACAATCCCAATCTAGGGCCTCCTTCCCAAATAGGCTACATTCTCATTCCAAAAGGGTGGAATCTAGAATTGGTTGTCTCCTTGTCTTCACTAGTGTCTGCATGTTCCATAAGAAACATACGAGTTGTCTTACATTTGTGGCTTGACCACCCCCATTTTCCATCACAATTGCAACGCAGTCGTCGATCCCTCCTCTCCTTTATTTGTAGTACTAGTGACAAACATTAAACTAGAAAAACAACTTTCTTATAAGTAGTAGGTAAGTGACTATAGGGCTATTAGCTGTAGATCCCAAACAATTAGTTCGGTAGAAAGCATAGACATTCTCTTCCAGCATCTTAGTCATGCTAAAGGCCAAATTGAGGTTTGATGGGTTGAGAACACAAACCATAAACCTGATTTCTTCCCATAACCCACTTAAGAAAAAACTGAGTTTGTAACGCTCAGCCAATCCTTTAAGCTGGTTAGATAAAATCTCAAACTGCATCTTGTAGTCTTCTACTGTCGTCGTTTGCCACAAATGAGTGAAAGCTTTCATAGGATCATTGAACATTGTAGGACCAAAACGTGAGTAAGGTATGTGTAAACCCCTCCCAACTAGTAATTCTACCAAATGCCTCCAAATCTAGAAAACAAGTGAGTACCTTACCCTCCATATGGAAAGAGGCTAAAAGGACCCGATGATGAGGATTAGTTTAAATTATATAAAAATTGATTAGCATAGTAAACCCAATCATTAGGATTATTGCCATTAAACTTGGAAAATGCAAGATGAATTGCCTAAGTCTGAATGCCACCATGTTCTTCAAATAAGGGATTCTCGAGATGGGTGGTGGAACTAAAAGTAACATCATCCTATTTTTTTCATTCGCACGAACCAAGGAATCAACATTGGAGCAACAAGTTGTAGTTTGGGCCACTCCATCAACCACTTGTTGTAGAGCCTCCTAATCCTGGTGTTGGATTTCCTGAGTAGTTGGTAAAGAAGCTACAAAATCTGCTAGTTGAGAGAAACACGTGTTGTGCCCTTCTACCATGGATTGATTTTGCTCTAGATACCACTTGTAAGGCACTAGATGTTAAAATTAGATAATTAATCACTTCGAGGAGGTTAAGGCCTCCAATATAATCTTTGGATAAATTGTCTGATTACCTTTCATTGATAGATGATAAACTTAAATACAACTATAAATAACAAACAACCAAAAACACAAATTCCCACTAATAACAACTCATAGATAACAAATAACAACCCATAAATTAAGGAAGACCACTTTCACACACATAACCTACTCATAACTTAAACCAAAAGACTCAAACATCAATAGCAACCCAAAGACTTAGACTGTGTAAATTGAGACTTGCATGTGGATTGCTCAGCAACCCAACCCTTCCTCAGGCCCTAACTCTAGTAAGCTAAGGGCCTAAACATAAGTCGATAGACCCATGACATATTACAATTTTCCCAAACTCCCAAACAAACCACAAAAAAATAATGCAACCTTTTCAAACTTCATAACAAAAATAATAGTAAAAAATTATATTCAAACAACTTTTTAACTTATACTATTTGTATTTAACTTTTTATTTCTCATTTCTCAAAATTCAATAAAACATCTCAACCCAAACTATTTCACTATTATTCACAGATATACTGAGATATTCTAAATATCCAAACAGGGCCTTAGGTGGCTGATTCTTAGATCCTTATAGTGTTGAGTAAATTCCAATACGATTTGAAAGTTTTATTGTTTTAAAATATTATCATTAAAAATGCCCCCAAGTCACATAGCTTATACTCCAAAAGGAATAGTTAATGATATAATTGGAGTAATATTGAAATATTATGAAGAGTAAAAACTTCTCATTCCCAAGCAATACGGGATCTCATATATCATCTAATTTTTTTTTTTTAAAGAGTGGGTAAACACTTGTCCAATAGTGAGACCCTCTCGAATTTATTAATAACATCACCACTTATGGCGAAGGGAAACCGTGGTAACAAAAAAACAAATCCCAAAACAATCCCGAAAAAGACCCTAGACAAGCCTATGAAATATAATGAAAAACCATGATAACCAAAAAACGACAACCAAAAACAAAAACTCATCGACATCTTAAGGAAGGAAAGCTCGCTAAATCCAACCGGATCGAACCTCTCAGGACCTAAGGCAATGTTAAGTTATTAGTATAGAGCAAATCAATACCATTGGCACCATTCTTGGCCAACCAATCCGCCATCTATACTGTCACTTATCATAATTATCACAATCTTCTCCCCATTATATTCTTGACGTCCTCATCGAACCAATTCGTCATAAGTGGCATGGCTCAAGTCCTATATTTTTGGTCAGGATAGGACCTGATACCATTCCACCAAAAATGTCTTCTTAAATCCCAATACATATTTATACTCCTTGGGTAGACTATGTAAAGAGAACGGTGTGCTTGATTGAGGATTATCCTTTTCTTCTCATCATTATCAGGCACACACAATCTACCTTTGGACCTCAATACCCCATCATTCAAAACATTGAACTTAGACTTATCCCCTTTTTTGACTTCTTTTACGAGTCTCACTATCCCCGAGTCCTCTTTCTGGGCAACCTTAATTCTTTCTATTAAAATTGGTTGAACCATGCTAGCCGTGAAAGCCTACTGCTCACGGGTGATAGCTTCAATCTATGTTCTTTCAAGACGTACCAATAAATGATGTTGAGTAGTAAGAGTTGCAACTAGTGGCTCAATTGATTTTCAACTTAGTGCATTGGATACTACATTGGCTTTGCCACAGTGATAGTTAATGGTGTAATCATAATCCTTGATCAACTCGACCCATCTTATCTACCTCATATTTAATTCCTTGTAGGTAATGAAATATTTCTAACTCTTCCACTTAATATAAATCTTGCAATTTTTTTCGTACAAATAATGTTTCCAAATATTAAGGGCAAATACGATTGCTACTGTGAGGGCCTAGCCAGCACAAATGGACAAACCACCAATGCGTTGAGTGGAAAGAAAGATGAGGAATACTTTATTGGTTGGTGAGGAGAATTGTTGTGGGTGCTGTAAAGTATACCTAGTCCATTATCTGGCGATCAAGCACCTCCCACGCAATTTCATCCAACCCATGGCATACTTATGGCTTAATTCCACTACATGCAATTTTAAGCCTATAATCTCTATAAACACTTTATAACCGAAAGTTAACAAAAAACCAAACATTTGGTATGAATTTATTAAAATGCCAATAACTTAGATTTAAGCCGTATGGAATCATACTAACATCCATGTGATGAACAATATCAAAACATCATGAAATCACGAAAACCGAGTACCTAGTATAATGTATCTAACTTCTCTTTAACATATGAACTCTTATAGATCTAAAGAATCATCCATTATAACTCTTAACATGATGATAATATGCTTCTAGATGCTTATAACACATGCTTTAGAAAACTTAATCATCATATCACAATATAACCTCCAAACAAATGAAAACCCAAACATACTAGATGATCAACCCAAGATATAGATTTATAAACCTATTATGACATGTTTTTTTCCTCAAAGACAAACCTTAAATCACTTAAACAAGACATTAGTTAAGCTTATGGCATCATATCAAGATATGTCATTGGCCAAAATTTTACATCAAAACAATTTATTCATGAAGTACTCCAAATATGAACTGAGACATGCTTCCCAAATATTAAACTTATATAACTCAATTCAAATCTCATTCTCATACCATAAATCAAAGCTTAACATATGATTCTAACTTCCAATAAAGATATATGGTAGAGTTACTCACCAGTCCGTGGCTTATAGAGCTCTCAAGATCAAACTCACTCCAAGGACTATACTCTCACCTCTCGGTTTCACATTTCTTAAAACTATGGGTGTTTTGCTCACAAGAAAGCTAAGTAAATGCTTGAGAATTTCATGGGAGGAAGTGAGGGAAGGAGAGTGCTATTTATAGAGTTCAATTGAGGAAGTAAGAGGTGCAAGTGGTGAAGTGGTGTATGGTTTAGGTGAAGTGAAGTGAAGGTGATTGGTGTTGGCTTTTGGTGGAGTGCATGCTTATGTTTTTAGATTTGCAAAGTAAAATCCTTCACACTATTGACTCATGGACAAGGACCAAAGGAGGGTGATAAATACAAGAGATAAGTGGTTTTAGAAATTGGTACAAAAATCAAATGATTTCCCAAGAGAAACCAAGTGTAGGCGTGCAATTTTTGCTCTCCAAACTTGTCTAGATTGTTAAGCTCTTGTCCCATCTTTGTGGCAAGCTCTTAGTCACTATTACACACTGTTTGAGTAGCTTTTGTAGAAGAGTATTGAGGCATGAATGTTGGACACTTGGTGTTGGTTGTGCAGCAATAGAAAGGAAGTTGGATGGAGAAGGGTTCAATTGCAAGTTTTGAATGTGGTTTCCTTCCAATGTGTCAATCAATTTTAATCATTGCTAGGGTTAGTTCTTAGGATAACATGAGTGTGGTTTGATGATAAGTTTCTAGACCTGGATGTGGTGCTATAGGCGTGTCATGGGGGCTGAATTGGTTGTAGGAAAATTTAGAAAAACAAAGGTGCAGTTCAGCCAAAACATGATCCATTTCCAAGGTGAAATAGTTTTGTTTTTAGAGTGACTATGTGAGCTGTTCTTGGCTTCATCTTAGGCTTGAATTTGTGAGAGCTAGGTATCATGAGAGTGGGTTAATTAAGTATAGAAAATCAATTGATGAGATTATTGAAAGAACAAGGTTTTGTTTGCTTTTTCTTGGAGTGCATCAGTTTGCACCTGGTGCAACTAATTGGTGGGTTTTCTCAGAATTGACATGCCTTCATACTTTGTGACATGAGCAGTAATTTATTTATTGTCTTAGAGTTGTGGAAGGTTGATTCAAATCAAAGGAAGAAGATGAAAATTTATAGAAAAGTGATGGAAAAAAGAGCTAGAAGAAATCGGCATGCATGGTGTTTGGTGGATCGTCAAAGTTACTATTTCATGGCACAATGAAGGGTTTTGGAAATGTGAACTTGGAGTCACTATCCCCGAATCCTCTTTTTGGGCAGCTTTAATTCTCTATATCAAAGTTGGTTGAGCCATCACACTGGCCATGAAAGCTTACTGCTGGTGACAACTTCAATCCATGCTCTTTATAGATCCATCAATAAATGATGTTAAGTAATGAGAGTTACAACTATTGGCCTAGTTGATTCTCAACTTAGTACAGCAGCTACTACATTAGCTTTGCCAGAGTGATAGTTGATGGTGCAATCATAATCCTTGATCAACCCAATCCATCTTCTCTACCACATATTTAAGTCCTTTTGGGTGAAGAAATATTTCAAAGTCTTGTAGTTAGTATAAATCTCACAAGTTTTCTCATACAAATAATGTTTCCAAGTTTTAAATGCAAATAGGATTGCTACTGTAAGGGAGCAAAGAATTATCTCTGGCCCACGATGGTAATTCGGGTTTCGTTATGATACTCTTTGCATTCATCTAAGAAATAAATAATAAATAAATAATAATAAATAAATAAAGAGAGATACAGAAATTTATGCGGTTCGGCGTAATGCTTACATCCATGAGTTATTTGGAAGCAAAATTCACTATAATGAACGATTTTACATTCTCTCATGGCCCCACATGTCTCATAATACAATGAATGAATTTAGGATTTCGGGAGGTTGAATATGATACGTTGAGAGAAGATTCTTTGGAGTCATTAAGCGTAGTAGAGTCTCTATAGATTTGTGGAGATCTCCTCCATATATATAGTTCATTTTCCCTCCTTCGAGTGATTAAGTCCTACTTGCCTTATAAAGCTCTTTCCTTCTATGAGTTTTAGTTAATTTGCCTTATCTCTTAAGCATCGTTTGGTTACGATGTTAAGATGAGAAGAGATTATTGTATTTATTTATAATGGACTAGCATTATAATTTAATCATTGGGCCTATAATGGGATGGACCATTTTATAGACACATGGAGGCCCCTACTCTCACCCCACTTAAATAAAACTAGCCTATTGAGTTCTATGTGTATTTTACTGACCCTTTCTCTTCTCTTTGACGAATAAGGGGGCTCAGGGCACAAAGAAAGACATACAGACATAAGGGGCAGGGAGAGTATTGCTCCATAGAAACAAACTTCTCTTCTCTTTTGTAGGAATTCTAAAACTCCATGGAAAATCCATCACAAGTGTTAGGGGTATGTTTTCTTGTTAACTTTCTTCACAGATTTGACAAGAGATCTTGGTGATCTCGGATTTATTTAAAATCCAACAAGTGATATCAGAGCAAACTTGTCAGATTTGTGAGAAAATAAGTTTCTGTTTTGTGAAATACATTTTTTCGTATTTTGTATTTTTTTTTTCACCACTCAAGTTCATATTTTTTCATTTTTGGAGTTCTTAGGTGGCCAGAAAATTTCATTTTGAGTTTCTGTTGCTAATGCTGGTGTGTAACTCATCAGAAATGTCCTCACCGGCATCCCCTTATCCAGATCGGCCTGAAAAATGGTTCAGTTAGCCGACTCAGTGGCCGGAACAGTGCCCAAAATAGTTGCAGCACTGAAGCTCCATTTTGCTATAGTAACTCGGGTTAGAAGAATTATATATCCAGATGACGGTCTGGCCCATATTGTTTTAGACCCTTGTCATAAGGGAGCACTATTGAGAAAACATGCGGGCTGATTGGACAATGCCTATACGTATGGGATGAAATATCCCATTTGACTTTGACAAACCCATGACCCATTGACTGCCCGGTTTGACCCAGTTTGACCACCTGGTTTGACCACTCAGTTTCACCGATTATAATAATATTATTGATTATTTAAAAAAAAAATAGAGGATATTTTTTGTTCAAATGAAATATAGTATAATAGTACTGGTTGTTGTACTATTTTATAATTTTATTGTGGCAATAAAGAATCTTATATGGAGATACTCTTTTGAAGGGTTGTGTCATTTTTGTTGTAATACTGATGGTTTGGAGTAGCTATGTACCCATCTCTCGTGGGACTAATAATAACAAATTATCAGGGTTGTTATTATTGATCATGCTTCCGCTTAATGATATTATATTAAGATCTATACAGATAGTAAATTTGCCTTGTCGGCAAACTATTATTTGGTAGGATGCTTAGGACGATAAAGATAATAGTTAAGTGCTTGGCACTTGGTGGTCTAGTCCTATCCTCTTGATAACGGGTCATTTTAAGTCCTTGTATTTAATTATTCTATTTTATCTTGTATAAGAGCCTTTTAATGTATCTTGGGCTCTAGCATAGTGCGTAAGAGTCTATTTTGATTAAGACTTTGGCATGGATATAAGATTGCCTAATTGAGACATTTATAGGTGCATGTTTCTTGTTCTACATGCATAATAATTTTTATTATATTCTCCTCAGCTTATGGTAATGCGGTTCTGTCTGTCTCTTTATCTGCCATCAAGAATTTGATGAGAACCAATTATGAGAATTGGTATGAGTCTCTCACTATTAATTTGGCTATTATGAATTTGGACTTGGCTTTAAGGATCGATGCGCCTGTTGAGCCCACTAGTGAAAGTCTGCAGCTGAAAAGACTCGTTAAGAGCAATGGGTACATTCTAATAGGACTTGCATCATAATTATGAAGTATACTATTAACAAGTCTGGCAGGCAAAGCATAGTTGATACTGATAGTGCTAAAAAATATCTTGATGCTGTTGGGAAGAAATTTACTAAGTTTCATAAGGCAGAAAAGGGAACTCTGATGAAACTTCTAACTACCACAACCTATGATAGGGTTAGTGGAGTCCGAGAGCACATCATGAAGCTTACTCATTTCTTTAACAAGTTCAAATGAATGAAAGTTGAGTTAGCAGATAGCTTTCTTGTATGGCAAGTGCTTGAATCTTTGCCACCCCAGTTTGATGCACTCAAGACCACTTATAATGCTCAAAAAGATGAATGGAGCTTGAGTGAAATAACTGCTATTGTAATTCAAGAAGAGGAGATGATGAAAAAGGCCAAGTCTCATACTGCTTTCATGGTAACTGTTAATAAAGGGAAGAAGAAGTTCTTCAAGGGTAATAGTAGCAACTTCTGTAAGATGAAGAAATCTGGGAAACCTCCTCAACAAGCTAGTATGAGTGTTCCAAATGGGCCTAAGAAAGAAGTTTTTAAGGGAAAGTGCAACTTTTGTCATTTGTTTGGGCATAAGAGGGTTGATTGTAGGAAATTTAAGGCTTGGTTAGACAAGAAAGATACACGTTCACTACTAGTGTGTTTTGAGTCTAATCTAGTCGATGTACCTTTTGATACTTGGTGGCTAGAAACTGGTGCAACCATTCACACTACAAATTCTTTGTAGGAACTAAGGAACTGCAGAAGACCAGTTGATATAGAGTTAATAGTAAATATGGGCAATGGGGTGAAGGTTAAAGTTGAACACATTGGTACAGTTAGACTTATTTTGGCTTCTAAACATATTATGAACTTATCTGATATTGCTTTTATACATTCCATAAGAAGAAACCTAATCTCTGTTTCTGTTTTGGAAAAATGTGGATATGTTTTCATTTTAGAAATGGAAAGGCTCCAATCTTTTATGACTATGTTGTAGTTGGTATTGCTACCTTATATGATGGTTTATATAAAATTAACTTGCTTCCTGCTTTAGATCCTGCTTCTTCTAGTGTCTCTGTTGTGAATACTGTAGTTGGTTCTAAATGTACTAGATCCAATAAGAATTCTTCCATGTTGTGACACAAAAGGTTGAGTCATATTTCTAGAGAAAGAATGGAGACGTTGATTAAAGATGGCATTCTAGTTGACTTGAATTTTTCTGATTTTGAAATTTGTGTTGCTTGTATCAAAGGGGAAACTTTCAGCAAAAACCAGAAAGCAAAATATTAGTAGAAATCAGGATATTCTAGATTCAACCCATACTGATATTTGTGGTCCCACTTCACCTGTCGCTTTGGAAAATTATAGATACGTCATTATCTTTATTGATGATTATTCTCGCTATGGTTATATTGAGCTCTTTCCTTCCTTCAAGTGATTAAGTCCTACTTGCCTTATAAAGCCATTTCCTTTTATGAGTTTTAGTTAATTTTCCTTATCTTTTAAGTCTCGTTTGGTTACGATGTTAAGATGAGATGAGATTGTTGTATTTATTTATAATGGACTGATATTATAATTTAATCGTTGGGCCCATAATGGGATGGACCATTTTATAGACACATGGAGGCCCCTACTCTCACCCCACTTAAATAGAACTAGCCCGTTGAGTTCTATGTGTGTTATGTTAGCCATTTCTCTTCTCTTTGACAAATAAGGAGGCTCAGGGCACAAAGAGAGACATACAGACATAAGGGTCAAGGAGTAGTATTGCTCTATAGAAACAAACTTCTCTTCTCTTTTGCAGGAACTCTAAAGCTTCATGAAAAATTCATCACAAGTGATTGGCGGTATATTTTCTTGTTAATTTTCTTCACAGATTTAATAAGAGATTTTGGTGATCTTTGATTTATTCAAAATCTAACAGATATAAGATATTTTGAATTGTAGTGAGATTTTTTAGTTAAAATGAGAAGAGATAGTTTTTACTTTTTGGGATTTAATAAAAGGATGGGTCCCACCAATGATTGAGAATCATTTTATAATTATCGAGTAATAGTTATGAATATATTAATAAAAAGTAATATTTATGATTAATTAAAAAAATACCATAAATATATTTATATCCCAAAATATTTTTTTTTAATGTTGGCTTAAATTGCTCTATATTTGCACCAAAAATTAAAATTTCTTTGTTAAAAGATATTATTCTAATTATGACCTATTTATTTTTCTATATATAGGAAATTTGAAACTTTAATTTCTAATTATAAATTAGAATAATTTTGATTATTTTAATAGATAATTATATGTATTAAAAGTGTGGAAGATATTTTTTCACAATTTATTAGTTTCGAATTTCCTAATAAAACCCCAAAATGCAGAACTATTCAATACTTCCAAAAATATCAATTTCTTTGTGAAAATATATTATTCTAATAATGACTTATTGATTATTCTATCTATTATGAAAACCAAAATATTTATGCCGTAATTATGTATTCCAATAAAATTGAATATTTTAATATAAATTCTTTTTATTGAAATACTAGAATGTCTTTTTTTCCTCAAATAATTTTACTGGTATTATTGCACATCTATGTCATTAATAATTACATTGAAAGCACATGGGTCGTTTATTGTGGTGGGGATGGTGTTGGCTTCACCCATTATTGGTGAAATGGTGGGTTTTGACATAGGGGAAAGGGGCCTAAACACGGAGGAAGAATGGACTCAAAATGGGATGGGGAAAAAGGGAAAGAGGACTAAAGGAATCGAAGAAGAAAATAGTGTTTTTGCACTATTCACTTAACTTTTTACTGTTTATGTCATTTATTGATTTCAAAACGCAAATGGAGGTTGAAAACGTATAGATGAAATAAAAATAACCCACTTACTGTTTGGATAGGCAAATGAGACTGCCCGTACAACCCAGATGAGATAAGTTTGGGCATCCAAACTGGACCTTAGTTTTATATGTTTCCTTACTATTAGTTATATATTTTTAATGGGCTAGATCCGGTCAACTTTATCCCAACAATTGCCCGCGATTCTTAAATTTGATTTGTTCAACAAGATGGCCTTGAGAATCTTCAAGTTAATAATCTATAGAAAAAATAAGCTTTGAAAATTGGTTCTTGATTTTCTGTTTTTTTTTTGTGCTAAGCAGTGAAGAGCTTAGCTTGTAGAGATAGGCGAGAGATGTGCTCTATCGTGCTAGGTGCTAGCACAGAGCTCAGCTTGGGCTGAAGATGTGCTCAATTGCACAAGGTGTGAGCGTAGAGTTCGGCTTTGAGTTTGTTTGTGTGAACAGTTGCCTGATTGGTTGCATGAGAGTGTTTATTGTCAGCAAAGAGCACATATTTCCATGATTGTTTTTTTGCTATTTGTTTGTAGTAGTTGACTTTTTGCCCCTTGGTGTAAATTTCTTATTGATGTTCCCATTTTGGGATTGATGTTAGAGTTCGTTTGTAGTAACTTGCGCTTAAGTGGTCAGGAAGCCTGTTGATGCCTGGGTTTATCTTAGGTAGTTGTCAAACTTGTTGACTCGTTCCCAAATGAAACTTGTGTGCAGCGGTTGTGAAGTTTGGAGGCTTGCTCTCGAGAGTAACCTGCTAGTGGCGGTTGTGAGTGTTGCATAGTCTAAGGACTCAACATTTGTTGGCGAGGGTTGTGCAATATGAGGTCTTGTGCACCCTATTCCTCACAGAGAGTTTAAGGATTCGAAATTAATGGGCAAGGGTAGCGCAATCTGAGGACATACGGGCCCTAGTCACAACAAGTTTAAGGACTCAATATTAGTGAGCAAGGGTTGCACAGTCTAAGGACTTGCGCGCCCTATTCCTTACAGTGAGTTTAAGGACTCAACATTATTAGGCAAGGGTCACACAGTCAAAGTATTTGCATGCCCTATTCTCAACATTGGTGAATGAGATACTCGACCGCATTGCTGTGGTTGGAGGTTAAGTTCGATTGCATTGCTGTGCGAGAGATGTAGTTCAACTGCTCTGAGAGGTTTTCACTAAAAATCAAATAGGTTAGTGTAATACAAATTACAAGTTTGAGATTTGTAAACTTGGCCCATTTCGCTAAAGCATGAAGGCTTGAGACACACTAGTGAGGCCCACAGGTAGTCATGCTTCAATGATGAAGGTCTGGGGTGCCCTTGATACCAAGTGGTCTATTTTGATACAAACATATTAAGAAGCCCGCACAGTGTCGAAGAAGGGCTTCGTAGTTGTTGTTCTGTGTCACATGAGAGATTTCTCGCAAATTATTTTCCCGAAGTGTGTAGACACTTGGCTTCTTGTGGAACCTTGAGGAGTTTCAATGAGAAAAATCTCCAAAAACTGAATTGTTTGTAAACATTAAATTAAAATAGAAAGTTTGAGATAGACAAACCAAAGTGATTTAGCTGTTACTTTCAATTCTCTCTCGACTAAGATTGTTAGCCACTAAATGATTTTTGAATGGGGAATTTGCCCATCTTTGAGCTCTTTTGTAATGATGACAATTGTTTATCTATCTCAGAATTATTTTTTACTATCGACTTACTAAGGGAGCAGTTAAATGTGGCGAGAGAAACTTACTATGGGAAAGAAAAATATTTTGGACAAAAGGGCCAGAAACTTATAGTGGTTGAGCAAAGGTGATTGCAGCGACCTCTTTTGTGATGAGCAAGGTTTTTATGGGTGAGAAACTCGCTGAATTGAAGTGTGGTAAGAAAATATAGTGGGATTGAAGTGTCACGAGCAAGCATGGTATGATTGGAGTGCGGTGTGGCAGGCATAGCCTTTGCGTGGTAGGATGATGCACGGGGTGAGGCTGGTAGGAGGTTAACCACTGTGATGTTGCCCGTGATGTGAGCTACTCGTTGGTCAAGCAAAGGTGGGTTGTTGCTTGCCATGAGGGTGGTGGGATGTTGGTGGGTTGTTGAGCCATGGTGAGGAGCTTTCGTGGCGAGTAAAGCTTTAGTGGTCAAGAGCCACTCTGCTGGTGACAGAGAACATCAGAGGATCTGGCGTGGAGGTGGCCATCAGGTGGCCACACCCGTGGGGATGGCGAGCTGCTTGTTTAAGGGCTGGCCGAGCACTTGTTGGGCCGAGGAGGTACCTTATCGCAGCTGGGGAGCTTCCTGTGGCGAGGTGGGGCCAAGAAGCTATGGTGGTGAGGAGTTATCCTCCACCATTGAAGTGAGGGGTCCAGGGCAGGGAATGGAGCTATGAATGTCTCAGTGGCAACAGTTATTGTCGGCGGTCCTGGTGGAGGCTAATAGTCGGCCCACCAGCTTATGACAAGCCACACACAACCCCCATGGTGGGGTTTGTTCTGCCGGAGGCAGAAAATGCTGGTGAGACTGGGTGTTGCCAGCACTCTTATTGGTCCCACTGTCGGTGGGTGAAGAAGCATCAACCGTGTGCATGGGGACATGCATGAGGATTATGTGGTAGATGTTGTCGCTGTGGTTGGCTACAATATCAGTTGCGACAGATGTCTCTGACGGTCCACTCTGTGGCTGCTAGTGGCCATTCTTGACCCACAGTGGGTGGGTGCATGTTTTGTGGGTGCATGACAGTGTGCACAACCTCGTTAGGCGGGAGCTACCCTGACAAAGACAAAAGGTGTCGGCGGCCCACATGGTGGTTGTCAGTGCCCTTAAGGATCCCACAGTGGGTAGAGGATTAGCTCTTGGGTGCACAGCAATGTGCACTTGTGTTGCACTGTGCATGCCATGCACGATCAAGAGGCTTTCACATAAATTGTGCATAGTCGGCCGCTACCCACACACTTTTTACTTTAAAGCGCATTGTACATGCCTGGGCTTTGGGTTCTCGCCCCTTGATCTTTCAACAGTAGTACTTTTGAAAATAAGAGATGTAAATTTGAAAGCACTTATCTTAAGAGAATTTCAACTGCTTGTTTGAGGATGATTTCGTATATTGGAAAATCCTGCTCCCACTTTTGGTGTAGAGGGTAATCAAATTGCACAGATGACACCAACTATTGGTGCCCAAAAATTGCACAATAAGTCATAGTGGAGTAAAGAATTATCCCCGACCCAAAATGGTGATTCAAGCTACGTTACGGTGCTCTTTGTGTTCATCTATAAAATAAATAATAAATAAACAAATAAAAAAAATAAAGAGAGACAACAAATTTATGTGGCTCGGCGTAATGCCTACATCTATGGGTTGTTTGGGGGTGAAATCCATCATAATGGACGATTTTATAGACTCTGATGGCCTCACATATCTTACAATACAATTGAGGAATTTAGGATTTTAGGAGGTTTTAGACGATGCCTCGCTTGAGAGAAGATTCTTTGCACTTATTATGCGTAGTGGAGTTTTTGTAGATTTGTAGAGATCTTCTCTTTATATAGAAGTCTCTAATGAGTCCTACTTACTTTATAAAGTCTTTCCTTCTAAGAGTCTGAGTTAACTTGGCTTATAGGGGTGTGCAAAATTCTGAAACTTCCGATTCCGTCCAATTTCGCTCCGATTCCGACTCTTGCGGAGTCGGAAGTTTCGGAACTCGGAATCGGAATCGGTAACCGTTTTGGTTCCGACTTCCGAGTTCCGAGTTCCGACTTATTTTTTCAAAAAAATATCCAGGTGCAAAACGACGTTGTTTTGCACCTGGATTTAAATCTTATTGACTGGAACGGCGTCGTTCCATTTAAATGGGAACGACGCCGTTTTGAATCTCAAGTCTCACGGTCTCACCTTGACAATTGACACCTCCGTAGCTCGTTCCTCTCACGCCGCACGCCGCAGCCCCCGACGGACCTACGTCGGCCGTAGACTGCCAGAGGTAGCATCGCCGCACGGCCGCAGTGCCAAATCCAGGTATATTTTCCCAATCGGTGAATATTTTAGACTCTAACTCAAACCCGACTAGAGGGAGTACCTGGCCAACGATCATGCCTAACTCATATTCTCTACTAGATCTTGATTAGAGTATCGATCTCATATCTAATAGAGTCCTGCGTTGGTGGCCCGGTGGGTACGTACTCGATCCACCACTACGTACTACTGGTGATTTCCATTGAAGGCAACCTGTTTGTGAAAATGTCACAACGAGAGTCTCGTGGCCCATGCAATTGGTCCCACCAAAAACCAATACCCAGTAAATATTTATATTATTCATACCCTCCAATCACCAACCAGTCTCGTGAACCAACAACTGCCTAAGGAAAAAAGGAGAACAAAAATTCACTTCCGGCCAGCTGAAATGACCTTAAAACTTGGTTTTAGATATATTAACATTGTTCAGGTTCTACTGGTTTGAAGGTCGGTGTACTAAGGCTGTGTTTGGTGCTACATATAAGTAGAAAACAAGTGAATAACCCTTTTTTTTAAGGTCAGTAAAACTAACCATTTCAGATATTTGACCTTTCTATCCTAAAAGTGCTAGTATTGTAGTGAAACTTCCCTGAGTGGAGGAGGTTTGAGGTGCTCATGAAATGGCCTGAGAGAACATCCAACATGAGGCTCACCATTAACTTTTGTGACAATTACTTCCCCAAGGGCCAAGGCTTTTGTTTTTGGTTTTTTTCCTTCGGTGTGTGTGAAGGTGTAACAAGTTCCATTTCAGAAAATATTAGCCCAAGAAAATGGTTAAGATGCTGCTGATTGATTTTCCATGTGCATATGTAGTCGTAGGTTCTTGCTACAAATATTAGGAAGTGTCTCGAAAAACAACCTTTGGGCTCCCTTTAATAACCTCACAAAGTAATCTTCTAGTGCAAGGCAATGACATCATTAAACATGCTAAATTTTATGCAGAAACTTCATCGTGCATTTTTCTAAATTTCTATGTTATGTAAAATCCTGCAGAGTTGAAAATTAGTGTTATGTATTTTTCTATGCTGGAAGCAAAAAGAGAGTAACAGGTTAAAAACTAGTGTAGGTACTGACATATCAAGAGACAAAATTATCCATACTTCATTTTACTCTTTTGTTTTGAAATCTCAAATCCCTCCTTTTCTTTGATAAAGAAACAATTGGTACCATTGGACCATTGGTACTATTGAGTAAACCACAAATCCATCCTTTCCAATTGGTACCATGTAGAAATAAAGCTTCTACATAGAAAAAGGCCAAGTAGCACATATTCACAAGTTAATCTAGGCAAGATCAGATTGAAATAATTAAGACCCAAGGAGTGAAATATATTAATCAACTGACCAAGCCAAACTGTTTTAATATCCTAAGTCAAACTGTTTTAATATCCTATAATTCTACTGCCAATTTCAAGTAAGATTAATACATTGCCAAAAATGAGCCTTATTGAAAATTAAATAAGATGCACCTTCTAATTCAATCCCTTGCCCATGCATCTCACATGCAACAATCCTATCTTTGAGTTGCTCTGAAACTATGAAATAGTCTATATTCATCCTTTTTCCACGATATCTGCATGAAAACCGCTCATTATGATCATCATAAAATACAAACCAATCCAAGATAGTAAATCACTCTTCTTAGTTAAAATATTTTTATATTGGTGGCTTTTATCATGTTCTTCTTGTGTGCTTTTGTTCTGCTCTCCTCATCTCCCTTAATTGCTTCTTAACTAAAACTTAAGCTCCTATTCATATTCAGTCCCTTGTTTTTACTCTTTCTTATAATATTGATTCTTGATTTTATTTAATAAACTACTTTAATTTTTGGAACTAAATGTGTCAGATTTCAAGCTATGGAGGAATAACCATATGGGATGCCAGAACAAGATCAGGATGCCACAATTCCGTCCCCAGCACCGAGATCCAGACCCACTTCCAGAACACAAACTTCATGTGCAAGTAGTCAATTCCCACTCCCGGTAAACATAGAAGATGAGGATACATTTAATGATGAGGAGGAGATGGGGCTTGGGGATGAGCCGGATGTACCACCACCTTCATCCACGAGGACCAGACTACCACTTCCACGATCAAATAAAAAAAGGTCGTGGACGTGGGAACATTTCACAAAGGTTGACGATGATCCTGCCGCACGCAGCTTGCAACCATTGTGGCACAGAAGTTGCATGTCATTCAAAGAAACAAGGCACTGCTGGTTTGATATCACATCTAAATAGTTGCCAGAGGTATAAGATAGCGAAACGATTGGCGGCCCGAGATCAGACAACGCTAAGTTATGAAACTTCTACTGCAACTGATGGTACGCAATCCAAGAAAATGGTCATCCCTCAATATAGTGAGAAGATGTTGAGAGATGCGCTTGCCGAGATGATCATCAAAGATGAGATGCCTTTTACTACAGTTGAGAAAACAGGGTTCCGATCGTTTATCAAGCTTATTGAGCCACGATTCCCAATGTCGTCACAGTATACAGTGATGCGAGATTGTATGAAAATGCATTTGAAAGAGAAGGCTGAGATGAGACAAATGTTTGTGACGACTGGCCAGAGAGTCTCATTTACGACTGACACATGGACGTCTATACAAAATGTTTCATACATGTGTATTACAGCACACTACATAGACAGTTCATGGACTTTAAAAAAACAGATTATTAGATTCAAAGAAATAATTGATCATAAGGGTGCATCAATTGGGGCAGCGATGGATTATTGCTTGAAAGATTGGGGAATATAGAAGGTTTTATGCATTACAGTTGACAATGCCAGTGCCAATGATACTGCAATTGAATGGTTCAAGCGGAATACGAGAGTGAGAGATGATGTCATCCGGGACCATGAGTTTATCCATATTCGTTGTTGTGCTCACATAATCAACCTGATTGTAACCGAGGGGTTAAAAGAGGTTAACAATTCCATTACAAAAGTCCGCAACATTGTGCGGTATGTAAGGGTTTCCCCGCAAAGGCTGAAAAAATTCAGGGCAATAGAAGAACAATTTGGGATAAAACATTCTCGGACGCTGTGCTTGGACGTTCCCACTCGATGGAACTCTACATACATGATGTTGGATGTGGTACAGAGGTACCAAAAAGTGTTTGAGCGGATGGAGGTGGAAGATGGGGGTCTGCGGTATGCTTTGCTGGAGCCTGCAGGAAAGGGGCTCGGTCCGCCGAACACACATGATTGGACCAGTGTAGGATTCTTTGTCACATTTTTGCAGATTTTTTATGATATTACAATGAAAATATCTGGATCCGCATACACGACTGCAAACTTGTGGTTCAGTCAGATCTCGACACTACACCACCACTTGGAAGATGGTTGCGATGACCCTAGCGGACTGTTATCTAGTATGGCTCAGAGGATGTTGTCCAAATATAATAAATATTAGGGACAAATTGAGAAGATAAATAGATTACTCTTTGTAGCTGTGATCCTTGACCCCCGAATCAAGTTGGCCGTGATAGAATATTGGGCAAATTCCGTCCTCGGGGCAATGAAGGCTGCATCGTTTATTACAGCGCTGAAAACTGATCTCGATGACTTGTACAACCACTACAAAAATAGTGGACAGCCTTCATCTTCAGCGGGTACCTCACACGTGACTCCGACACCTCCCTCTGATGACTTTAGCCCGACTGACACATTGCCTCGACGCCGTAGGAATTACGACATCATGAACGAGTATCATCAGCTTGTTGCATCGAAGAATATTATGGGGTGTACTTCAAAGGTTGAACGGTATTTTATGGAAGAGGTCGAGGCACCTAGTCCTGCATTTGAGATATGCATTTGGTGGAAGGCTAATTCCATCAAGTATCCAATCCTTTCCCGTATTGCCCGAGATGTGCTAGCCATTCCTATTACGATGGTTGCATCTGAGTCGGCGTTTAGCACTGGAGGTCGAGTCTTGGATGCTTTTCGGAGTTCTTTGTCACCGTCAACCGTGGAGGCCCTCATTAGCACACAGAACTGGATCAGTGATACACCCCTTGGACTAGATAGCATTGGCATTGATGATGAGAGCTATAGGCTTGAAGATGGTAACCTTATTTTACTTGATTTTTTATTATTGATTATTTTAATTGTTTTTATGATTTCGAAAATTTATTTAATTTATATTTTTTTATCATTTCACAGATGTAATTGTGAACCCCAGTATAGTTGCCGATGAATGATGGAGTATGGATAAAGATAAGTTGATGTCAGAATTAACTTAATCTTTATTGGTATTAATGGTAATTAAATTTTACTTTTATTGTGTTCAATTTTCTGTATCAATATTTAGTTATATTTATTGATTGAATACTTTTTTATCTTAATTTCAGGTACTTCAAATGACCAAGTACGATGCTGCAAAGGGCAAATGATGTTTTTTATTTTGGTTGAATCAAAATGTTTATTTTTATGGACTTGGTGCAAATTCAGTTTTTAAAATGCTTGTTGGAACTCTGTGGCATATTTCCATATGTCAATTTTTTTTTTTAATTTGCATCACACGTGCATCATTTTCACATGTGTACTCATTCTCATTCATAGCCATCTTCGTGAATTCACCAAACCCACCAGATCATTTTTTGCTGAAACATTCACAGAATCCTTAATGCACTTATCCAAGTTTTGTGGTAAGATGGTGGTTTGACACATGTAGCTAGAGAACTCTTTTGCTTAAGTTTTCATGTGAGTTTGGAGAGGATTGAGAGCATACAAATGCAGTAAATTGTGATAAGCGTTCATTGATATGTTGAATTGGGCACTTCTTTTGAGAATATCATTACATGGTTTGCGGTACAATGGTGGATATACTTGGGATATGACGAAGGTCAACTTAGGATTAACGTTTGAGCCTTTCAAGCTATCCTTTCCATCATAGACCCCTAGTAGCCAACTTTGAGCCAATAAAACACTTGTAGCTTTTTCTTTTCATATGCCCATATCATCCATGCCTCTCCACATTGGATTATAACCTATACACAGATTTTCTTACCCTTTTTACTTCCAAGTTTATACTAAGGATTCTGTGAATGTTTCAGCAAAAAATGATCTGGTGGGTTTGGTGAATTCATGAAGATGGCTATGAATGAGAATAAGTACACATGTGAAAATGATGCACGTGTGATGCAAATTAAAAAAAAAATTGATACATGGAAATATGCCACAAAGTTCCAACAAGCATTTTAAAAACTGAATTTGCACCACCACCCTCCAACTTAAATGAAACATTGTCCTCAATATTTAAGAATCAAAATTGAATGGGGAATAACTGAAAATGGTAGAATACACCTGATGAGTGACGTGGGTAGCTCCCTAAACACCAAAGATGGTAATTTGAAATGACGAAATGAAACTATCCTGCAATCAAAAACAAAGAAACCAACAGCAAACAAAAAGGAAAAGAAAGAAAATAAGAAAAAACAAAGCAAAACAAAATAAATAAAGAAACACATACCTTGGTGGTGTGGTCAAGGTTGATAGACTGGATCCACAAGTGGAATGTCTTCCACTTCCGGAACTTGCCTATCAATTAATATTTTAAGGCGTTGACCATTTACTTTAAAGATCCGACCATCCTTAGGATCTTCTATTTCTACCACCCCATTTACAAAAATATTTTTCACTAGAAATGGGTCAGTCCACCTAAACCGAAGTTTTCCTTTGTGCTTGTGAGATCCAAAATCATATAAGCATATTCGGTCATTAAGTTTAAACCTCTTCCTAAGAATATTTTTATCATGAAATGCTTTCATTTTAACCTTATAGACTTTAGACTTAGGCAAAGATTTCAATTTAACTCTTGGTGCTTTCATACTTACAGGAATCTGTTTTCCATATTTCTTAGGCAATTCCTCAAATTTCTGTTGCCAAACCTGTGTGCCATAATACTGAGTTTCATCAAAAACAGCACAAATATCAATAACATCAGATGAATCACTAACAGATGTATTAAACTCAGAATTCACAAGGGAATATTCAAGGGGATCAAAATCATGAGTTGTGTGAACTCCCTTGTCTATGAGTGCATCAATCATATACGTTTGGTGGCACTCGTCATCTGTTGGCTGCTTCTCAATATGGAAAATGTTGACCTCCATGGTCATGTTTCCAAAAGATAACTTCATCAACCCATTCCTGCAATTTATAAGTGCATTAGTCGTAGCAAGGAAAGGTCTACCTAATATGAGAGGAACTTTAGAGTTAGACTCAACAACTGATTGAGTGTCCAAAATTAAGAAATCAACAAGATAATAAAACTTGTCAATTTGGATCAAAACATCCTCAACTATCCCTCTCGGTTTCTTAACTGAATGATCAGTCAACTGAAGCACGATAGAAGTAGGCTTAATTTCACCCAAACCAAGCTACAAATAAATGGAATAAGGCATCAAATTAACACTAGCTCCTAGATCTAGCAAGGCTTGCCCAAACTCATGATTCCCAATATTACATGCAATGGTTGGACAACCAGGATCCTTGTACTTAGGAGGAATTCGCTGCTCAATTAGAGCACTAACTTGCTCTGTCAGAAATGCTGTCTTCTTAACATGGTGCTTCCTCTTAACTGTACACAAATCTTTAAGAACTTTTGCATAAGTGGAAACTTGTTTAATAACATGCAAAAGAGGAAGGTTAATCTTTACCTGCCTGAGGTTCTCCAAGATTTCATTACTAGGATCCAAAGTTCGCATACCAGATTTTAAAACTTGAGGAAATGGTACCTTAACTGGACTCTTGATTACCTCGGCATCCTTGGGGAACTCGGTGCTATCATTGCTTTGTTCCTCTTCAACATCCTCTTGCTTATCAGTTGTTGGGATGTGTAAGGACTTACCACTTCTTGTCATAATGGCATGAACTTCTTTTAAATTTTTTTGTGCCATATGCTGACCTTGGGGTGCGGATTGAGCTTGAGAAGGAAACTTGCCACGCTCATTCACACTCAAGGAGCTCATTATCTTGGATATATGACTCTTTATCTCTTTGTTTTCTTCAACAACCTGCATAATCAAAGATTCAAACTTTTGATTAGTTTTACTCTGTGCCTCAATAAAAGCATGCAAAGTGTCTTCTAAAGGACTCCTAGAAGATGAAGGTGCATGATATGGTGCAGGATATGATCTAGGGGGTTGTGCAGGCGGCTGGTTTTCAGATTTCCAACTAAAATTAGGGTGATTACGCCACTCAGGATTGTAGGTATTAGAGAAATGTGTAAAAGGCTTCTTGTACATACCTTAAGGCATTACATTGTTCCTCATACATCCCTCTCATCTTAGCAAATGTGGGACACTCTTAGGCAAGGTGATCTACCCCGCCACACACAAAACATGGTCCAAAAGACTCTGCATGATTAGCCACGTGTGTTGGCTTTAAGTCCTTAGTCTTCAACGCCTCTAGCTCTCTAGTGAGCATCTCAACCTTAGCTTTTAGGTTATCTTCTTCCCTGAGATGGTAAATTCCACCACCATTTAGGTTTCCTGCAGGTCGTGACCTATTTGTGCTCTCAGTAGCACTAGGTCCAGTCCAAATGTGAGCTTTTTCAGCAAGCTCATTGAGGTATTCTATGGCTTCATCAGGATCTTTCTGTAAGAACTCACCATTACACATCATCTCCACAAATTGACGCTCTCTAGGTGTAAGTCCCTCATAAAAATAGCTCACTAAGCGCCAATTTTCATACCCATGGTGAGGACACATACTCAATAGCTCCTTAAATCTCTCCCAAGACTGATACAAAGTCTCACTGTCCTTTTGTACAAAGGTGGAGATTTGTCTTTTTAAAGCATTAGTCTTATGTTGGGGAAAGTATTTATTAAAAAAGACCTAAGTCATCTCATTCCATGACCCAATAGATCGTGGTCTCAAAGAGTATAGCCAACTCTTAGCTCTATCCTTCAAAGAGAAAGGAAAGAACTTAAGCCTCACAATGTCATCAGTTGCATTTTGACTATGAAAAGTCGCAACTACTTCCTCAAACTCCCTAATGTGCACATATGGATTTTCATTTTCCAAGCCATGAAAAGTAGGGAGTAACTGTATCATCCCTGTTTTAAAATTCAATTGGCGAATATTAGCTGGAAACATGATGCATGATGGTGTGGCTGTGCGTGTAGGGTGGAGGTAATCCTGAAGGGTCCTAGTGGGTTGATCTTCATGTTCACTCATTTTCTCAAAATTAGAAGAATTATCAAACAAATGATCAGAAAAATTAAACTCTGACTCTAACACAGGTCTACAAGCAAACCGACCCAAGGCGTCTCTATACATGTGCATGCAAGGTAGAGAAAAACCCAACACTAAAAAAAAAAACTACAAAAAGAAAAAGAAAATAAAAAAAAGATGCAGCAAGCTAAAATAGGGAACGAAGTTACCGCCTTTACAAACTGTTGAAAAGAAAAACTATCTCACAATTCTTCTACCGTCTCCCTGGCAATGGCGCCAAAATTTGATTACGCCCAAAGAATAACGCGGTAGTTGTAGCACAGCTTTGGGGTGTCGATTCCACAGGGAGACAAATTAAAAGAATAGCAAGAGGAACAAAGAAACTAAAGAAAAAATATTAAATAAGTAATAGAGAACAAAGATTAATTTTAAATGTAAATTCAAGTGAAGCAAAGTGATTAACAGAAAAAGTACTCAAATTTAACAAACAGTACAGCGTCGGGAATCCCTTGCACAAATCTGGTATTTTAATTATTCTTAATTCATTGGATAACTCAATTAGGAACTCAATTCCCGCAATTCCCAATCGGAAGGTATAGATTTATAAACCAGACTTAAATCAAATGTAACCCTTTGAAAAAAACATTCACCACTTTTAAAAAAACGTGAATTACTACCCCTATTGATAGAATCCAATGACGACAATATACTCAGGAAGCGATATTGCAGCAAAAAACTAAATCAATATAGATAAATAATTGATCCAAACATAATCAAAGAACTAATCCATTCAATAGAAAAAGCATGACTGAATCCATAAACACAATAAATTCTATGATTATTCGGAGAAGAAAACATCAACGATGAATTGAGAATGATAAAACAAAAGAGTTTTAGCAATTGAAAATCAAATACATGAATTAAGAATAAATTAGAAATACCATCTAATGTGCAAGTTCATCCCTAACCCTACTTGAGAATTTAGTTACCCATAAATATAATGGACAACAAAAATCTCCAGAGAAAACTGAAGCGAACGGTGGCCATGGAAGTGATTTTCTCCTCTCTTCAGATCTGCCTCTTGTGCCTCTTCCTCCCCTCCATTTCGTGCTAATGATATGCTTATATAGGGTAAGAAAGAAACCCTAATGTCCTCTTGATTTCCGCATAAAAAAATCGCCTAAATTTTAGGACTTATCTTGGCAGCCACGTACAGCCTTCAGGAGTTCGAATTTGGAAATCCTTATTAGAGACAAAGTTATAGCCCTTTAAGATAGATTTCCAATGCATTAAGAATCGCATCAATCCGATATATGAGTAAAAAGATACAGTCAAAAGACTAAAGTATATCCAGACTGTCTCCTAGCGAATTTCGGACTTGGACTTCTTGTGGTTTCATTTTGTGATTTTTTTCTTTTTCTTTTCTTCCAAATTGCTCTCAAACCTCATGAATGTCCTCCTTTGAATTTGGCTGGGCTTGACTTGCTCTTTTATAAACTCTGAAATTAGACATAAAAAAACTGCTTAGGAGTATCCCAACGTAAATAGAAATTCAATTTAAGAATACACATTAATTCCTATGATTTCTATTCACATTTTAGTATTTTAGTCCAATAATAGGGTATATAGAGTGCACTTTCGCATACTCATCAGGACTGTTTAATCAAACTTTGAAATAGGCTGTTATTCCTATTATTAATTGTTTAGGACTTTCTGATTTATGTATAATAATTAATTATGCAGTCTAACGTGCTCAAATATATTTGACCTTTTGCATTGAAAATATTGTCCATAATACTCGTTATACCAGGAAAATTAATTAATTCATTAATTAATTATACGCTTTAACGTGTTCAAGCTTTTATATAATTTTCAAGCTTT